>NC_056738.1:387404841-387704841 GCF_019279795.1 Protopterus annectens
TTCTAGTTGCTTTATAGTTTTCAATGATTTGAGATTCGATGATATGAGTTTTCGATGATTTGAATTTCGATGAAATGAAATTTTGATGATATGAAGTGAAACCATATACATATATATATATATATATATATATATATATATATATATATATATATATAAAGAGAGAGAGAGAGAGAGACTAGAGATATAAAGACAGACCCCCTGCATGGATAGTGTTAATGGGCACAGACCCCCCTGCAAGAATAATTGGTTTTACTCTTTCACATTTTTTAAACAATGATTTGACATTATGATTTTATTCAGCATAAGTATTACAATTGATTTGTTTTGCATATCTTTGTTAGTAAAGTGAACTGCTTAAATGGTGGAGTAAGCTTTAACCTACCTAATTAAAGCTTTTTTTTTATCATAACAAACCGTTATACAATTAACTAATGAGTCTAATATGATCTGTTGGTAACTGGGTAGCCCTGTTTACCTTTCACAAATGACTCAAAACTAGTAGTTGACTACCTCAGTGTTCTAGTTCTTTCTGAGTAGTACCTGGGCTCTGTTTACACTTCCATAGTGTTCTGTTGTCCTTACTGTCTTTACTGTCCAGTTCAGCAAAAAACAACAGCTGAATGGACTGATTAAGGGATACTTCAGAGACTGCCTCAGGCATAAAGGAGGGGGTTGTCCTGAATTATGCCCTATGTTTATGAATAACAATATATCGTTCTTTAATTAATATGGTTTACAGCTGAGAAGATCTACTGGTCAAGGAAAGAGCAGCTAAGAAAAGGGTTTTGTGGACTTCCAAAACACTGATCAACAGCTTAATTTCAGCTTTCCCAGTGTGAAAGCAGAAACTGAGAAATAACATCCAGTGAAATTATCATTTTGGGTAAAATTCAGTTACTGGCTACTAAGTACACTGTCTATATGCCAGCAAAGAAGAACCACAGAGAAACAGAAAGAAAATCAACAAGAAAAGGTGAAGAAAACACACTGACTGAGAGGAATCCAGCAGCTGTTCAGCAAAATGCAGCTTTGGTATAGGGATGGTTTCCAGTAATTTAGTGGAAAAATAAATCCAATATACTCAAGAGGTGATTAAAATATATGAAACATTGAAGGAATATATCAACTAAAATAACAAAAGGCTGGAAAAAATAGAAGCTTTACATAGCCATTCCATTTAATTGATAAAAACTGCAAAAATCAGAGGTTGAAATGGAAAAATAAAGGCTGGCTAAATGTGAGGCTTCTCAAGAAGGGCTATGTCAAAACATGATAGAGTTAGAAGACAGAGCATGCAGAGAAAACCTGACATTTTCTGTTGTACAAGAGAAACTGGAAGGAACAGATGGCATTCCCACCTCCCCCTGTATAAACCTATTTCTATCTTGCTTCTATCTATTATAGCTACTGTCATATAAGCCTCACTAAGTTTGTTTGAATATCCCAACAAAACTGCAAACAGTTTATCTATCTTTAAATTGACTCTGCCCTATTACAAACTAATTCTCTATAAATGATGTTATTGATCAGCCATGTTGTAACTTTTCATTTATAGTAACTACCTATGAACCTATATAATTGGACAGGTAATAGGGAATTCACCCCGGGGATCACATCTGTGGATATGCTAGACAGGGGTGCAGGAAAATAACTTTCTTGGGTGTCAAAAGCCAGGGAACTGTTTTGGCTAGTCTTATATAGGCCCCAGGGCTGATAGCCTAGTACCTACCTATGAACCTATAAACCTTTTAACTTGTACTGTACTATATTTTAATAATTTGTAAATGTATTTGTCAAACTCATGTTCAAATATAATGTGTCTTAATTGTTGAGGTTTTCTCCGCAGGCCTCCATGGAAAAGGACATGTGTCCAGTCAGACTTTCCCAGAAACCAAATGCAAAATAAATAAATAAATAATTTTATGAAAGCAAAAATAAGCAACTGGACTGGTATTCCACAGCAGGGTTTGTAAACTGAAAGGGCATATCAAATAGTTTCTCCAAACCTTGCCATGAGAAAGCATCCAAGACCTATATTAGTAAAGATGTAATCACATAAGAAGAAAGAGTTGATCCTGACAAAACTGTGACAGAAGGGAAGAGATTTAAAAATGGTAGACATCAGAATATTTGTGGAAAGTGATCATTCACTGTTCACCAGGCAGAAAAGAAGCAAATTTATTCCAGCAATCAGTGAATGTGGAGAAGCAGGTGTGAGATTCAAGCTGCTGTATCCAGTTGTCTTTAGAATATTTTTCTGAAGGATCAAATATATTTTTGGATGCAGAACAGGCTAAGGAGAAAAGAGAAAAGTTTACCCAGCAAATAGAAAGGGGCTCTACTTCTCACTCTTCTGATAATAAATCTCATAGAGAGACTCTTCCAATGAAACCTTTTTCAGTGTTCCAAAGGAGAATGCTTGAGAGACAGAAAAAAAGCACAGGTATTTGCTAGAAGAATCATTAGTACCTTGGATTTGAACCAGAGTCCAGTGTTGGGAGATGGAGATGAACAGGATGAGGACCAGTAATATTGACAATAGTGAATAAATGGGACAATATAAAGTCACATTGTGAAATACGGAAAGAAAACGTGGCTGAGAAATATAGGATTTTTGCTGACTTTGTTAATCTTGTGGGTAGACTGTAAAGCATATAATTCACTTTGTGTCATTAATGCTTAGAAGGACGCTAAGAGGGAAAAATAACTAAGTAAAAAATTGTCATTATATGATTGTATAAATCATTTCATGATATACACTGCATGTTATATAGTAAAATAGTTTTGTATAATGAGTATTAAAGGTATTTTAAATCTGGGGGGTTTAGTGACTGCTATATGTGTTAAGACTATTAAAGTAAACAAGTACTTTTTAGTTGTAAGAAATGTAGGCTTTACAGTATGACAGGAGAAGAAAGGCTGGGCAAAACAAGATTAAGTTGATATGGTGTGATTTTGGCTGCTGGGGTGGGGTAGCATGGAATAATGCATTGATTATACTGTATGTAGAATTAAGATAATTTCTCTTATTTTTACAAGGGCAGAGGTCTAGATTAATGCCCTTGTCTTAAGCTGTAAACAAGTGTTTTGTAAGCAAGCAGGCTTGAAAAAATGAGTTCAAATTATGAAAGCCATGAAAAATCTAAGTTCCTTATACCTGCAGGAGTCAAGATGTTTGTAGCTGAAGGCAGTTGTGCATACTGTTCTGAGTGAAATTTGCAAATATTCCTTAATGCATTTGCAAAGATGTTAGCATTTTTTCTCATTGCTGACTACATTTACTTGGAGACGAGTTGTCTTCAGGTGAAAGCAAATAATCTTGAGAGTTTTGAGCATTCTTTGCTGAGTTAAATGTAAAACTTATACGTATAATAGCAAGCAGTTCACTGAAAAATACAGTTGGGAATTATGAGAAGTGAAAAAGAGATACCAGCCTCCCTAGCAGCATGTATACCTTAATGCATTTAATAGAACATTGTATTTAAAGATAGTGTTTTATTTTTTCTTTTGGCTAAAAATTAATGTATTTTGGAAAGTATAAAAGCTGTTTTTCCTATCTGGGAGGGGAAGAGAGATAAGAAAAAAAAACAGACACCAATCAGTGTAAGTGGAAATACAGGCTGTAATGTGCTTTAGCATGGGTAACTTTATTTTTAGATTATATAATGTATGCAGGTGCAGCTGTCAGTTTGTGACAATTGTTCCTATCTGGTGGGGTAAACTTCATTATTTGAAGATTTGCATACATTTTCGTGTTTGTTCTAAGTTAACAGGGGATGTAGTTTTCTAAAATGTAGTTTTTTTTGTTTGTGGGATCTATTAAAACAAAGTCTTGAAAAATATGACATATGTTCAAATGGAGATGAAAATAAATAACTACATAAAAGATCAGCCTGCCAAATATTAGTATGTGCATGTAAGGTAAAAGTTGGAAATACATATTAAAAAAAAAACTGTTGGGTATATCAGTTGAGAACAATAACTTTTTATCATAAAGATTATACTATGTATATTATCTTGGAATGCAAATGGCCTTATAGGTATAGACTAAAGGAAAGAGTGTTGAATTACATTAAATGTAGAGTGCAACTAGCAATGCTGCAGGAAATGCATTTGGAAAGAAATGGGCATGCGGATTTGACAAAGAAAGGATTTCAGGATGGATATTCAGCAGAATATTGGTGACAGAGGAAAGGAAGAGTAATAATACTGATTACTAAAGGGGCTCCAATAGTGATAGGAGAGGGAAAAGACAATTATGATAGATTTGTGGTAGTAAGGGGCTATTGGCAGGGATGAGGATTACACTGGCATGTATTTATATTCCACAAAAAACCTCTATTATGGAACTTAAAAAAATTGTGAGAAATAATCATCTTTATGCAAGGAATATTACTTATAGTTGAGGACTGGAACTTGATTTCCAATAGTGAAGATATACTGGGGGACCCAGAAGGAAAAATATAATAAATGAAGGTAGATTTCTTAAGAAATTTCTGAAAATATTTGATATAGAAGACATGAAGTCAGTGGCAATAACTTGGACAGAATTTATATATTACTCCTCAAGGTACAATAACTGGGCAAGACTGGAGAGAAATTATATTTCACAGGAACATATGCATTTGATTGAATGTTTTGACACCCATCCAATAACTGTTTCAGACCCAGCCATCCATCCATCCATCCTCAACCCCTTTTTCCCATTTTGCACATGAGGCCAGGGTGTTACTTTCAACAGTGACAACCATCTTGAGCCAAGAATTACACTACCGGGTGGCTAGCCCTGCTATGGTAATTCATCTGTACCACTCATTTGCACACACACACTCACACCTACAGTCAATTTAGAGTGTCCAATCCACCCACTGCATTTTTTTGGAATGAGGGAGGAAACCAGAGCACCTGGAGGAAATCCACGTGACTGCAGGAAGGACATGCAAACTCCACACATAAGGCACCCTAACTGAGAATCAAACAGAAGAACCTCTTGCTGTGAGGCGACAACGCTAAATATTGCACAACTGCAGCCGCACCTGTTTTAGATCATACACTGATAAAAACAAAGACAAAAATGCAAGGTGATGAAGTAAAAATAAGACAATTGTGCTTTCCAACCTACCTGTTAAAAAGTGAGGAATTTAAGGAATGAGTTGTGGAACTTATTCAAGAGTTATTAGAGAAGATAGAAATTTCTTCAGAAGTGATAGCCACTGAGTGGGATAAAATGAAAATAGATTGCAGAGTGGTAAAGAGAAAATAAAAGTGTATCAGGATAATATGCATGAGTTTAGAATGATTGCTGTTAAGTAATTATTGTTTTATAACTCCAGAGCACAAAAAGCTTTTAGCTCAATGACTTAGATCAAAGAAAGAGAAACGGTCATTGCCTGTAACAAGAAAAATAACCAGAGATCACATAGAGGTATTAAATTTACTTTGGAAATTTTATGAAAATTTGTATAAAGCAGAAGAATGTGGAAATCAAGAAAGAGCACAAATGTAAATATTTGTGGAAGACTTAATTATGCCAAGGTTAGAGGCAGATGAGTTTCAACAACTAATAGTTAAGATAACAGAGGAAAATGTGATAAAAATGGTGATGTGTAATCAATCTGCAGGAAAGTTTCCAGGAACAGGTGATATTCCTGTAGAAATATGGAATTTCGGAGGGAAGAAAGTGACAAAGATCTAGAAGGTTTTATTTAATACTACTTTAAATGGAGGCAAAGCACCGACATCTTGGAAAAAGGCTGTGGTGATTGTATAACCCAAAGATGGTAATGACCCATCAGTTCCAGCTTCATATTCACCCATTTGAATTTAAAACCATGATTATAAAATATTTATGTCTATACTAGCTAAAAGAATGGCAAAGATGTTGCCAAAACTGACAAATATGGACCAAAGATCTTAGTGCAAGAGGGAGCGTTAAGGAAAGAAAAGAAAGTAAATATTAGTCACAGTAGCACCATTTGTGGTAAGTGATAATGGGCATTAAAAGCCTTGAAAATAAAAGGTCAGAAATCAGACAAATGTGGCGGATGTCTATTGTTGAAAGGTCACTGCGGGAATAAGAAAATAACAGCAGGTAACTTTTACTTGCCTCCTAGAATGAGCCATCAACAATTAAAGTTACTGTCAGGAAATTTAGTATAGTTCCAAAAGGGATTATTGATATTTGGGGGACTTTGCAGCAATATAACAGATCAAAGAGACATTAGTTGTGGACTCAGGAGGAATGACATTCTTCCAGAAGGGAAATGTTTAAGGCAAATGTGCAAGTGCTTTGGATGGAAAGATGTTGGCTCAATATCAGGGGTGAAAAGAGTTTATACTTATAAAGCAGGAAGTAGAGGAAACATGTTGATACTGAATCATATATACATTTCAGATTAGCATTCCTACTTAATTTTGCTAATAATAACTCATCCTAGAATGATCTCAGACGATTCCCCATTAGAAATAAGTCTAAGGGGATACCTCCATATTTCAATGGAAAGGCATTGGAGGACAGAATCTTACTGGTGGAAAAACAAAAGCAAGCAAAATCAACTGCAGGAGATTATATCTTTGTGGTGGAAGCCAGTACATCAAAGACAAAATACTGCAGTGAATGATTGGGACAACAGTAAAAGTATATTAAAATACAAATTTCAGGAGCTAGAAAGGGGAATATGGCAAGATAGGCTAGAAGTGCAAGAGCTTAGGTCAGAAAAGACTAAAGTGCTGCAGTGGAAAGAATAAGAAACAAGGGTGGAAGAAGTAAGGGAAGTAGTGGAGTTAAAGACTAAATGGGAGCAGCACTTGGAAGAAAATATGCTAAGGTGCTCAGCAGTGCTAAAGTTGAGATATTTTACAAATTCCCTTAGCTATCGAAGGGTAATAGTTCAGAAATTAAGCCAACAAAAGGCATAGAGGCAAATAACCAAAATAAAACACCCAAAATTAGGTAGGGTAGTATGAGATCCAAATCAAATAGGAAGAATATTTTGGGATTATTTCTAAAAACTACATGCTGAAGTAGAGGGTAGTACAGATTATCATGAAAGTTTAGGCAGGTTTCTGGGAGATGTAACTATATTGGAGCTAATGCAGATGAAGGCAGACAGTATAGGGTGGCCAATAATGCAACTGGAAATACTGGAAGAAATTAACAAGCAAGCAAATGTTTAGTCACCATGGTGGATGACATCTCTATAGATGTAGGGAGGGAGGTGGAGGAGATCCTATCCTGCAGATGGGTGGAACTATTTAAAACAATTCCATGTACAAAGATAGTGCCCATATCTTGGAAAGAGGCAGTGGTATTGGTAATTTATAAAGAAGGTAAGGATCCCATATATATAAAATAATATAGGCCGACAGCAGTATTAAATCATGACTATAAAATGTTTGCCTCAATAACTGCAAAGCGAAAAGTAAAACTTTTTCCTGGAATAATACATCAGGGCCAAGGTGGATTTTTAAGAAATAAACAAATGTTTGACAATATTTTGCTCTTCAGCAGAATTCATTCAAAAGGAGAGGAGATTGGGGTACCTCTGATGATGATGGGATTAGATGTTGAAAAAGGTTTTGACAGGGTAATGTGTAGTTACTTGTAGGAAATATTAAAAATAATTGGTTTTATGGAGGGAGTCATATGATTATTTTAGAACTTGTATAGAGGTTCTAGTGTGAGAATTAAAATTAATAGCAAAATAACAGCTGAATTTCCAATGCAGCAGGTAACTAAAAAGGGCTGCCCACTTTCTCTATTGCTTTTTGTACTTACATAGAACCATTGGCAGCAAAAATTAGACAATCTGAAATCAAAGGCTGGTGAGAGGAAGCAGGGCAATATAAACTAGCCCTATTTGCTGATGACAACATAGTTTATCTGACTAACCCAGAGACCTACAAACCCTAATTGTCATATTGAGACAGTTTGGTAATGGGTTTTAAAATAAATAAGGGAAAACAAAAGCTCTATGTGTAAATTATAGTCAATCTTTCCAGATGGTACAGGAATTCCGATATCTTTGGGGCATTATAGAATGCAGTATCAAGATATATCACTGACCAGGAAGTCACAGGATTTTGCCTTAGGAATGTGGAAAGAGCTTATGTCTAAAATAATTGCAATGATACAGAGATGTTTATTTTTCCACTTATCTTATATTTTGGACAGTCTTTTATATATGCAAAAGTAAAAGTGACTGGGAAAATTTAAAAAGGATTCTTAAAGATTTGTATGGGAAAGACAGAGACCAAGAGTAAGTTGGGAAGTTCTATTAGTGGTTTATAGATTCCAAATTTAGAGGATTACTTTAGGACTACAACTTAGATTCCTCTATTATCTACAAGCTAGTAACTATGACACTAACTGGAAGGAGTTGATTCTGCCTGGTGCAGATGGATAGTATAGAAGGAGAGAAGTAAGACTGTGGGAACAGTTAAATGAAAAGACAGTCACCGTGGCTTGAGCATGCTAGGGAAACATATGGATGCTAGGTTGAAAATAAGGAGTGGGGAGTGGTGGAATTTTGAATTATGAGCTATAGATCTGAGTAGAATAAGTTTTCAATAGGAAGTGATGATCATAAATGACTGCCACCAGAACAAAGAACAGCTACTTTTGGGAGCAATTGAGAGAGGGAGGGATGAGACTGAAATATGCAGAATTAAGAGATTGTTGCAACATGCTACAAATATGGTTGAGATATAGAGAGTTCCTAGAGCTACTGGGTAAATATGATAGGGAAACCACTTGCAGGAAGAAAGAAAAAAACAGCCTGGATCCAAATACTTAATGAGATGAGAGCAGAAGAGGCTAGGAAAAGATCAAATAGTAAGTATACTATACAAAACACTGAGAGAAGTCAGAGCAGGAAAGTGTGGTAAAAAGTTGAGGCCATCACTGAAGATGACCTGGGAGAGGAAAGAACCAAAAACTGTTGGAAAGAAATAGGGTCTGTCAATACCAAAGTGACAAAATTAAGAAAATTCCAGATACTTGGATAAAAATATTTCTAGTCTTACCATTAAAACTAAGTAGGATGTTTCCAGGATTAGATTCTAAATGACAGAGGTTTAGGAATCAAGAGGAAGGTACATGGAATCACATTTTCTGGGAATGCAGAAAATTTGCAACTCTCCAAACCAGTTTGTCTACTTTAGCAAAGCTAATCGTGGGGTCAGCATGAGTGAAGTTAGGTGTACTATCTACTTGGACATCTGGACCCAGAGAAGGACACTGTTATAAGAAGAGATGTGTTAGTCCTGTTATGAATAGTTTCCAAAAAGTTAAAATGAGGCACTGGAATGTGCAGGTAGAACCCTATATGAAGGAGGCTGTGGAATTGATGAATGAGCTTAAAGAGAATGAGATTGCTGCTCTTGGAGGAAAAAAAAGTACATATCCCAAGACGTGGAGCATATGGGTGGAGGCAATAGAGAAATGGGATCCTGTAGATGGTCAGTAGATCAGTGGCTATGAGAAAGCAAAAGATAAGCATAAACTACAAGATGAGATAATGTGGATTCAGGTAAATGGTAGAAAGGATTAGGGGTCAGAGTCAGACCCAAAGGAGTCTGGTTGCTTGTTTTACACCCCCCCCCCCCGGTAACATAAGCCTTATATCAAAAAAAGGCCCACAGAATACATTACATTGAAAGTAAAAAAAAATAAATAAATAAATGCAGCAATGTTTCTCTATAAAGATAATATTTTGTGACTTTTGGGGTTTTTAATTTCTCCAAGTCTTTTGGGTTTCTAATACCATGATGGGAATGGACCCCATTCCTAAGTCAAAGTATGATTAAAGTTTATGAAATTAGTATTGTTTCACTCTTCGATGTCAGCCAAAAGTGCTCTTAGCAGCACCCGCAATGTGCCCAGTAATAACTCTGCCTGCAATTCATATGGTGTTACATGAATTATTAACATATCTGAATGGGATTGTAAATTCTTTTTTATAAGACCCGTTACTCCTACTACTATTGGAACTGTCTGGGTATCTTTCTTCCACATGGCTCTTGTTTCTGCCTGCAGATCCAGGCATTTTATGACTTTGTGTCTCTCTCTGTACCCAAGACACTGTAGTCACTGGGTGTTGCAATTTCAATGATTAATGCTACTTTTGTCTTCTTTTCTTGGACCACTATATCTGGTTTTCTAGCATCTATCTTTTGAAATGCCTGTATTGGGTGATCCCATGTGATATAAACTTCATTTTCTATGATTCTTTGTGCCTTATGTTTCCAGTGTTTTTCAGCCACTTCGATACCACAATGTTTGCACAATCTCCAGTGTAACAGGCTTGCCACATTATTATTCCTTTCAGTATACATTCCCTCTGCCATTAGGGCGTCGCAACCAGCAACAAGGTGTGTGACTGTTTCCAATTCAGTTTTACAAAACCTACATATGTCTGTTTCTCCCACATGTTCTATGGACTTTTTAAACCAGCATATACATAGCCCACTATCTTGGGCTGCCAATTATAACCTTTCATTTCTTGGGTTGAATTTGCCTCTCCTTAACCATTCCTGCATTCATTCTTGAACAACATCAGGCTCTTCCAGAAGTTTTCTATACTTGCAACTATATTTATGTTTTTTCCACATTTTTTGCCTTCTCATTTGGTCTATCACCTCATATTCTTTCTTTTGTTTTTTTGGCACATTCAGTTGCTGCCTGGTTTTTATCCACTTCTAGTTTGATTTCCATTCCTGCTTAACATTGATACGCTTCTGCTAAATTAAGCAGAGATGTTATCTTAGATTTATTCTCCTCATGTTTCAAAACTTTCTCTACATTTGGATCTTGTGAGGTCAGTAAATGTGTGGGGTCCCACAATTGCAGATCTATACATGTAATCAATTTCAAATAGGACTATCCCTCCTTCAGAACAGGGAATATATAATCTTGGTATACACTGATTTTTTATAAATCATTTGGTAAGCATGAAGCATCCTTCTTGTTTTAATATCTAGCCTATTTTACACTTTTTGGGGCCAGTCAATCACTCCAAAACTATAAGTTAAGACAGGAAGAGCAAACTGATTTATAGCTTGGATCTTGTTCCTAGATGTCAACGCTGTTTTAAGGATTAATTTAAGTCTTCTAAAGTATTCCTTACTGAGTTTTATTCACATTTGTTCATGTTTTATTGCTGAGCCTTCATCAGTTCCCAAGTATTTATATACTCCCTCTTGCTCAAGTTCTTTTATATCACATTCTTGTCCCAAACTGATGTTTTCCTGGTGCTGCAGTTTTTCCCTTTTTAAAGGTTGCGTTTGCACATTTATCAAGGCCAAATGACATTCCAATATCATCTGAAAAAGTTTTGACAACTTGTAACTGTGCTTTCAGTTCATCTGATGAGCTATATAGTTTTAAATCATTGACAAAGAGAAGATGAGAAGTCATTAGACTTTGTTGTTTTCTAGGAGCAGAATTGTAGCTATGGCCTAAGCTGTTAAGTAAACAGCTTAATGGATTAATGGCAAGGCAGAACAGCAACGGTGACAAAGAGTCACCTTGGAATATCCCCCTTTGAATTTTTATCCCTGGGATAGTAATCTGTCCTTTATCATGGCTTAATTGCAAAGTGGTCTGACACTGTTTCATGGTTACTGTAATGTAGTTAATCAGTGTAGGGTGTATCTTATACATTTTTAAGCACTCTTTTATCCATGAATGTAAGATAGTATCAAATGCTTTTTTGTAGTCAATCCATGCCATACTTAGATTCTTCCCCTTATCACAGTTCTCCACTATAACTCTGTTTAACAACAAAAATGATCCTTTGTTCCATATGGCTTTCTTTTATTGCCCTTTTGTTCTACTGCCATAATTGAGTTTTCTTCTAAATGACTATAAACTCTGTCAGTGTAAATTCCCATGTATAGTTTATATATTGTTGGAAGACAAGTTATTGGCTTATAATTTTTAGGGTAGCTTGCAGGTTCACTCTTAAGTAAGAGCATTGTTTTTCCTGTTGTTAATCAGTGTGGTGCATGTTCAGGGTGTGCATATAAATAGTTCTTACTCATGGCTAAATCCTTGTGCAAAGAAGTTAATACTTTAAGCCAAAAGTCAGGTACTGCATCTGGGCCTGGGGTTTTCCAGTTAGAGCCTTTTCTCAACTTTGTTTCAATCTCTCTGGCTGTTATTTCATCTTTAGTTTGGTATCTCCAGTAGTGCATAACAGATCCTCATCTGTTGTAATACTGCACATTGCTTTTTTCACATCTATCTTTCTTAGTATTTTTGTTGGTCTAGTCCCTCTTCTATAATTTTCTAACAATGACACGATCAGGCATATTATTATCAACCAAAGAAGTTATAGATAATAACTAAGAAAGAGTTGAAGGCATTTATCTGGGAGGGTAAAAAAGCAAGAGTTAAGTGGGGTAAGTTGGTCTTTCAATAAAACAAGGTGGTTCATGATTACCTGATTTGTATGGATATTTGAGAGCTACACAGTTAAGGCTTATATATATATATATATATATATATATATATATATATATATATATATATATATATATATATATATGTGTGTGTGTGTGTGTGTGTGTGTATATATATATATATATATATATATATATATATATATATATATATATATATATATAAAACACAATCAGAAGATTATAATTCAAAGTGGAAATAATGATGATGATGATAAGGCAAGAGAAGAGTTCAAGAAATAAGGAGAGAGAGAGTGGGATTTTGTATGCAGATCCTTAAGGATAATAATAACCATACAGAGAGTGGGATTTTGTATGCAGATCCTTAAGGAGAATAATAACCATACAGAATATTATATTCATAAAGTAGTCAAAAGTATTCTAAGAACTAGGACAACAAGAGAATAGAGACGTAGGAGTACAGAAAATAGACAAGAGGGGGATGGAATTTATTGGGGGGGGGTTGCAAAGGAACCAAGGCATTGGGAGCAAATTACCAGAGAGAGAAAAGTAATAGAGTGGGATGAGATGAAGACATTTGGACTGTAGACTAGAGACTGCCTTCCCCACAAGAGATTGACATCAGAGTATAGCCAAAGAGAAAGGGATAGGGGAACCCTAAGTTAAAGACCTGCTCAGGTAGAGTTTTAGTTGAATTTAGAATAGAAGCTGCTGTTAAAAAGGGATAATTAGTAGGGCATATAAAATATTGCACAATAATTTTAAGAAGCAATCAGAGGAGGCTAGAAAAGATTGGGAAGAGAAACTAGCAAAGCAATGTATAAGGGATCAATGGAAGGACACATGTATGGCTTCCAATTATACTGCAAAGTCCAGAAGGTTTAGGATTTTTGCTTAGAAGTGTTTGTAGAGGTATATTTATACAGCCAGTAGACTTCAAATAATTTTTCCTCTGGTAGATAGCAAATGATAGGGAAGAAAGAGATAAATGGGAACATATGTTTTGGGAATGTAATGAGTTGGCAAATTTTAAAAATTCTCTGCAGAGTACTCTGTCAGAAATATTGAGTAAGCAAAAGGCTATGACAAATGAAATTATTCTTTTGGGTTGGGAGTCTAGGCTTTGTTAAGCTTAATTCAGTTGGCTGCCAAAAAAAGTACTGAAATATGAAAATCAAAGTCTAAACCAACTGTATTTGAAGTACTGAATATTATATAAGTGATAAAACAAGTGGAAGATGGCTTTTTAGAAAAGGGGAGGACCAAATTAGAAACAAATGTAAATTGTAGAAATAATACATGTAGAATAGTGTTCAGGAAAATGAAGGAGGAGTTAGGTTTAAAGGAAGGCAGGAATTGATCAAATTATGTAATTTTGGACTGACAGTTATAAAGAAAGAAAGATGTATGATGGGTCATATATGTAAATGGAAAAAAATGTTAATATGGTTTGTTTTCATTTCTAAACACAATGGAAGGTGCTGAAAGTACTAATAAACAAAAAGAAGCACCAGTTCAACAACGAAGGTGCAAACAGTTTATTGGGCTAGACAACAAAATCCACCACAGCAATCCACAGATTCTGTGGATTGCTGTGGTGGATTTTGTGTCTAGCCCAATAAACTGTTTGCACCTTCGTTGTTGAACTGGTGCTTCTTTTTGTTTGTTTTCATTTCTGTTAATGTATGTTTGCATATGTCTTAAGTGACAAATAAGTGTGTTTAAAAAAAAGAAGAGAGTTTTATAAGGTAAGCAGTTGAATTCTGATGATATTATGGCCTCAGAAGTAGAAAGAGTTAATTTCTCACTTACTAAACTTAAATTCCAAACAATGATCTCCTGCAGGAATAGTTTTATAGCTCTTCAATATTCTTTGTCTAGGTCTACATGCAAGCAGGCAGAAATGGCAGACAAATTTAGGTTAATAGGGACTAGGCCAATTCAGTGGCAGCAAACAGAAAACTGTGTCTACTGCATTCCTATTACACTATTGCAAAACATTTTATCCCTTTAGAAAGGTGAACTATGCAGCTAGGCCTCTTAACTTCTTTTAGAATAGACCATTTGTAGCAATGAATAAAATAAATATCACAAAGACAAGAATGGCAATATGCCTAACTTTAATAAAAGAACAAATAAAAACTAATAAAACAAGGATAAGTGCTTTTGGAACTGGTCCTTCATTAGATCATCATTCATAAAAAAAACTCTAAGTATTTAAAATAGGTCTTGTCCAATGAGAAAAAAAATCCGTGCTCCACCTTCTCAAACTACATTCTTATTGAGAAAACAAATCAGCCAATCAAAATGAGATTTAAGCCTACACCCTCTCAGAATCGGCTTCAATGGAAAGGAGCCATTTAAACCAGGTGCCCTATCAGCATATAATTTGACTGTCCATTGTAATTCAACAATTTCAGAAAAAATACAAATATCTCCTCCACTCCTGCTCAGATTACAAATATGTAGAACCATAAAAGAAAAGCTATGCATTGGATGTGCTGCTATATGTTGAAAAAGTGGATTCTGTCCATTCTTTAATCTAACATCACTTATATGTTCGAATATATAATCCTGTAAGCATTGATTTGTCTTCCCCATTTAGAAGCTAGTACAGATGTCAAATCTTGCAAGGTATATCATATTCTCAGCACAACAATCCGCATATAACTTCAGCTGATAGTGTTTGCCTGTTAATGGCTGCACAACACAATTATCCTTGAAAATGTACTTGCACGTTCTGCAACGTCGGCATGCAAAGGTACCAGTCCTGCTTGAAGTAATGTGACTTTTGGTTGAAAAATAAACATTTCTACATAAGAGGCATTTAAGGTTCAAGTTATTTTTAAAGGAGAATAGAGGACCATCACCAATAATTTTCCTGATAGAATCATCGGAAATTAAAACTTTCCAACTCCTCTTAATTATATTACATATTTCCTGAATGTCACTGCTGTATTTATGTGTTAATCTCATTCTTGTATCTGGTTCTATGTCTGCCTCATTAGCCAATGACATTGTACCACGTTCCATTCTGAACCACAGTTTGCCCTTTGTCTGCCTTAACGGGGGCTGTCATTCACAAAATCAATAACCTTCTTCTTGTCATAACCACATTGCTCAAACTTAGTCAAATCATTAATTTCTTCAGTAAAATTGTTATCATCAGTACATAGTCTTGAAACGCGACCTGCCTGCCCTCTTATTATATTTGTAAAGATATGTCTGGAATGCATGCTGTCATATCTTAAAAGAGCATTCTTCCAGCAATCTTTTCTATATATCACAGTCTCTATCTGATTGTTACTATTAAAAAATATTGTAATGTCCAAAAACTCAATGGCTAAATCAAAGCTGTTGACAGTGAATTCTAAAAAGGATGTAGTACCTTCTCAATATGTAACAAATTGTTCTAACTCATCACTAGTGCCGCCCCAAGGAAGGAAGACATCATCCAGAAACCTCTGATAAAATAATACCTTCCTTTTCCATATATTCTTTTCATTAAATATAAATTGATCTTCTCAGTAGGCAAGTACAAGATTGGCATAGTAGTTGGCGCATGGTGTCCCTATCACAACTCCTTATTGTTGCCAGTAGGAATCTTGTAATAAGAGAAATATATTATTCTCCAGGACCAAATGTAAAAGAGCACATATCAGTTGGATGGTAGAGGCATCATAAATAGCATGTTTCATTAACACATCATGAATGGCTTTGATGCTGTATGTATTTGGAATTACAATAAAGAGACTATTAACATCCAGGATCACAAACAAAAACCTTCTATAATTTTCAGTCAAACAGGTATTGACAAAATC
Organism: Protopterus annectens; assembly: GCF_019279795.1. Taxonomy (NCBI): domain Eukaryota; kingdom Metazoa; phylum Chordata; order Ceratodontiformes; family Protopteridae; genus Protopterus; species Protopterus annectens. The sequence continues at coordinate 387,421,089 of NC_056738.1, forward strand.
TGAAAAAGAAACCAAGAAATGTGCTGTATCTTTAAAAACAGCTGAAGCCTTCAGTAAAGCCAACTTCAATTTCCTCTCTGTCCACATTGAGAGGGATTCTGTGGACCATCCATTATCTGAAACAATAGGTCTCAGGGACTGATTCATCCAATTTTTGTGTGTCTTTGGTAAACCACTTATTACGGGAACAAGAAGATGGTCCATTCTAAAGAACTGATGCATCTCTTGTGTTATTAAACCACTTGCCATTAAACCGTGAATATATTTTTCACATGGCAAATGATCTCTTTGACATCACTGTAATTAATAACTTTATATGTGGAAATTGCTTGTAGCAGCTCCCTCATTCTCTTTATATACCAATCATGATCTAAAACCACAGCAGCACCTCCTTTGTCAGCTGGTCTAATAACCAAGTCCTTATTATTCATTAACTCATTTAAAGCACCTCATTTACTTGAAGTTAAATTATAAAAATACTGTGAATGTTTAGAGTTAATGTAACCCATTATTTCATTCTCACATGCATTCAAAAAAACATAAATAGTAGGATTAAGTGTGAGCATATATCCACTGTATTTTTGTAATTCAACATTAAAATTATTGCAATTAGAGCCAAACATGTTCCTAAGTAACAAATTTCTCCCAAACAACTTCAAGTCAAGGACCACATCATGTAGTTTTGATGGTGCCACAGGAATAAATGATTGACCCTTATTTAAAACTGCAAGTTGCTCCTTTGTCAGGGTCACACTAGAAAGATTATATATCAAGCATTCTTCCTCTACATTTAAATGGAGACTTTCCTGCATTTGCTTCCTCTGCTGAGGGACCATTGTCTCTTCTTCATTAATCTTGCTTTGACTAGAACTGGTAAAACCAGAAAAACGGAGGTGCTAGGATGATTTTCTTTCAGTTTAGCTCCTAGTGCCTCATAATCAAGTCTTTGTATTTCAGTTTGCATAGATGCATTATAATCCAAATTTCTACAATACTGTGTGGTTCTTTCAGGATTTGTATCGGGGTATTCCTATCATTCTGATATCGACTAGAGACAGCCCGTCTCTCTGGTGGAAACACCTCTTCTACATCAGTTACATTCTGAGTCAAAGCAGTTACATTCGAATCATCAGATATCTTGCCTAAATCAAACGTCTGCTTATCACTAGATGTAGCTGACATAACCTGGTGCTCACTATTTCTATTGAACTTGTTGTTCATTGTTTAAGTAAATATAAAGCCCTGTATAAAATCATTATAGTCTCTTTGTAATTTTCTAGCTTTTAATTGTTCTAATTTGGTATCATATTGCATTACTGAGCAACAAAAGCTCATCCAGTTTAACAAATAATTCTCACTAGTGAACAGTGGTGGCTGGTGACTTCAAATTAAAGGGAGGCTGCAGGAGAGAGCTGAATGGGTGGGTCCAATGGGAAGGGGTGTGGTCAACTAGAAAGGGGTGGGCTATGCTCAAAACCACAACAACTGGAACTTTAATTAAATACACTGCAGTGGGTGCCAAACCATCATTACGAAAGTCCAATCAAGACAAAATGAAGTATAGAAGAAAAAAATATTTCAATGCATTGGCTACATGACAACTTACTTAATATCTAGATGGAAACACAAAGGTTGTGATGCATGAAAAAATAAATTACTTTTTAAATACATTACAGGAATGCCAGTCAGAATTAAGTATATAAAAAAAAAGAAGCAGAACTCAACTCAAACCACTTCTCCTTGCACTGCAGTTCTAATTATAATTTATATTCAGCTTTATAAAATTACCAAGTAACATGCTGAAAGTAGCAATCTCTGTGTGATGTCCCCACTTGTAAAAATGCTTCTTATCCAAAAAAAGACCTGCTGCCTGAAATCTATCTACTTGTTTCATGGGGAAGACATGACCAATGTAAAAAATGAACAGCAAACAAGAAACAAGCTCAAGATAAACTGCTTAAAGGATCACTGCACAAGTTATGGACCGCACATGATAGATTGGCATTCTGTTTAGTTTATGGGTAAATCCTGCAAAGATGACTGCAAGTCTCTAACAAATGTAATGAGCTTCTGAAAATACTGTAATCCTATCCTTTATTACAAATACTGTCATATGCATTTCAATACCTAAGGCTTATACGTTATCTAGTTATGTAAATATTCTCTGCATGGCAACAACAAAAAGGCTTTCAATGTTGGTAATTCTTTAACAGTATTCTTATTAAAGCTTACTTGCATCTTACAATCTCCGACAAGCTTTCCTGATGGTCATTAAAGCATTGCTACTTAAACATAGAGCAACAGGGCACTGCGACAGCATGCATTTTCTGAATAATAAGAAGTATAAATCAACAGTATAAAAATATGACATAAAACCAGAACATTCTGCAAAATCAAGGACAGATGAAAAGCCACAGTCGTACTTGTGGTCTACCTTGGATGGGGGCATACTCTGCACACTTACACTGCATAACTGCTCCTTGCCTTGCTTAGACACATCCAGAGCCACTACAATGGGGAGTGGGGTGCAACAAGTATGTCACAGTTTGAAATGCCTCTGGCTGACAGTGATGCCTCTGACACCAATACCTCACAACAAGAAATCTGGACAAAGCCATACATAGAAGTGGGACATAAGCCCAAAAATAAGGACAGTTTTTAAATATTGCTCTTATAAACTTAGAAAGTAGTAGGTCTTGCATTAGTATGAATTTTCTGAAGGGTATGAAATCTGAAACTCAAATGTCTGCCATTATTTTCTAACTTCACTCTCTAATGATTTGCCACTAATTTGTCAGAAAACTGCAATTTTATGAAAAACAGACCAAAAAATATGATACAAAAATATAAAATTGCCACACAATACAGCTGGGAACCTGTCAAAGAAGGGACACCTTTTTAATATCAGTATTGTTAACTTGAACAGCTGACAAAATAAGAGCATTTACATGCATTTCTGAAATAAAAGTAATCTATAACTCTGATCATTACAGCTATTTATAACTGTAAACCTTCCACGTTTTCTTCCAAAATTGCCATTTTGCAGAGGGATTATTAGGGGGAGAGCAACATTTTTTGCCAAAATTGGGGACAGTTGAGAGGTTTGTATATTCTGAATTCTATAAAGCGATTTATTTGCATGTACCTCTCAACCTCTTAATGCAGGAAATCTGGACAAGGCCAAATATATTGGGGGAAACATACAAACAGTACTAAAAACTGCTCTTGTATAAATTAAGACAGTTAATAGAATAATAGGTTTTGCTTTAGCATGCATTTTTCTGAAGGTCATAACATCTGAAACTCAATGTCTGTCATTTAGTGACTTCATTCCTAAATGATTTGTCAAAAAAACACAAATTTTATGAGGAACAAACCAAAATTAAGAAACAAAAATCTATTCATTTTGCAAAAATCTGGACAGTTGAGAGGTATAGGTCAGCTGGGGCCGTCTATGAGTTTGCTACCCTTCCCCCCCCTCACAAAATCATGGTTGAATGGAGCCTCCCCCCTGCAGCCATTCCAGTATCCCATTCCTTGGTTATTTCACCCCATTTACCATAAACACAGTAATGTGCATACTGCTTTACTTTTGCGATGATTTGAATTTCATTTGAAAGTTTTATTTTGCATTTTACAGCACAAACTAATAGATATCTGCTAAACAAAGCAATGCAGTCTCACAATGAAAATAGACTTAGTATTAAAACTTCTCTGTCCTTGAAACTCACATTCATTGAAACAGCATTGAAATCCACATTCAAAGAAAATACATTTTGCCAGTGGCAGATAAAGATTAACTTTGGACTGTTTTCAAAATCATAGACCCCTTGAACACGAAAAATACATATGCTCTTAGATATACCTTCCTGATTGTATTAAATTATATTCCATGTACAATACATTACAGTTGTTAGACATTTTAAATTTATTGTTTTGAACATTTTTCCAGTAAACAATGAAACAAAATGCATGGACCATTAATGACAAAACTGCCCAAGTCAGAACATTTCCATCATAAAAAAGTCTACTCAAACTTCTACAGTCCACCAGTATCAGCAAATATGCACACTCTGAAGAAGTAAAAGTCATCTAAATAATTCCACATTAAAGAAATCTGTAACTAATGAATAGGTTGCTGCTAGCAAACAACTTTATATGTCATTGTTTCATCTACAAGTAAAGTGCCTGTTGCCCATGAGGAATAAATTGCCTATGTTGCATTAAAAAAATGATAATCTAGTAATATCACAATAGGGAATGGATGGCAAACTGATAACAGGTTCATAGTTACTGGGTATCTTCACCAAAAAAGACTGCAGCATCCTCCCCTTTACAATACAGTATAGTATCAGCAATGTATCTACCTACAGTGGGAGTAGAAACCACAGCCTTCTTCATCAAAAGCAAGTACTCTACCTGTTGTGTTATTAACAATGCAAGATGACTCAGAATAAGCAACACTAAACTTTTGTTCCCCTGCAGCTCTCAGCTCCTTCTAAAATCTACTCGACACTCAGCTGTATCTCTGAACTTTGCAGCACAAGAAATCTGGAAAAAGCCAACATTTATTGGGGGGGTGACAAAAGCCCAAAAACCAGGGACACGTTTTAAACATTGCCTGTATAATGTTGGAAAGTTGCTAGAATAAAATGCTGTGTTACCACCATACATTTCACTGCCAAGTCTTGAACCCAGTGGACCCTGTGCAAAACAGTCACAGCAACATACCACTATGCCAAATCATCTGTTTTGTGAAAGAGAGTAAGACTGAAACTTAAATGGCTACCATTTAGTGAATTCAGTTTTCACCATAGCTGTCAACCTCATAGCACAAAACACCTGAACAAAGCCAGTAATGGGGGAATACAGTCCCAAAAATAGGGACAAATTTCAAATATCCATGTTGTAAACTTAGAAAAATGCTAGAATAAAAGGTTTTATGTTACTATGTACTTTCTGAAGAATATGAAGTCTGAAATTCAAATGCCTGTTATTTTTATTTAACATTTGTTAACCAGAAAAGTCTGACTTGGAACAAAAGCCAGTTTTCAGCAGAGCAGGGAGAAACACTCCAGACACATGTTCTTTATAACATGGGAGGACATGCAGACTCCACACCAAAGGCACCCCAGCCAAGAATCAAACCAGAGAACCTGTAGCTGTCAGGCAACAATACTACCAGTGCACCACAGCACTACTGACTTTGCAAGGAAAAACAAACACACAGAAACCACAGATTGTATGAGAAACAGAACAAATATGAGGCAAACATCTGCAAATTTTTTACAAATGGTGGTGGGTAGGGAATTTAGGCCCTTGCCACCTGCACCCAAGATACAGGGTTCAAGCCTGAGTATTCTTTACCCACCACCATGTGTTCTCTCTAGCCAGCAGTATATCGCAATTGGGGCATTACACACACACACACACACACACACACACACACACACACACACACACACACACACACACACACGTAGGTGATCCAGCCTTCCGTTTCACGGCAGCTAATTTCCCCTGAAAACAAGCTCCTCTGTAGTCCTTTTCTGCTGGTTTCTTCCAGTCTTCCATTTCACGGCAGCTAATTCCCCCCGAAAACAAGCTCCTCTGTAATCCTCTTCTGCTGGTTTCCCTCCACAGCCCGAGCAAGCTAACAGCTGGTTTCCGGTTTGGGCTCCGCGAGAATAGGCTGGAGGCTTCAGCCTGCCGATGATGCAGTCCGGTTTCCTTCTCGTCTGTGCGGTCATCACTGCACAGTCCTCTATCTGGACTGCCTAACATAGCAGTCTGGAGTTCTGTGAGTACCCAGGAACTCCAAGTACGCATGCATGGAGTTCCGGAACTCACAATTTATTTTTTTAATTTTCTTGTGCAGGTGGGGGGATCTTTCTTTTGCAGAGGTGGGGGGCTGCAGTCCTACAGCATGAGCCATCCCTGCTAGTGAACAGTCGCTCAGTCTCTGCCTTTGCAGTCTCTATGTTTTTTTTTTTTTATTAATTGCTTCTCTTGAGGTTCAAAGCAATCCAACAGCAGCTGTAAATATTTAAAACTTGTGTCCAAATTAATCCATTGCCATTTTGCTAAAAAAGCTGGATAAGCTTGTCCCTGATTAGGCATACGTAAAACCTGTAGATCTCTAGGGATCACTTTAAAATGGATGCATGCTTCAAAGTGAAAATGCTGCCATTCAAGCCATTTCAGTTTATATAAGGCATTGTCTAGTTCAGAATACAACTTAAGAAACTGCTCATCATCTGTTGGCACACTTACATTGTCCAAATTCTCACTGGATAAATTAAATCTCATAACGGGGTTGTGGTCAATCCTAACCAACCTCCTAGCCTGTTGTCTGAAAGTCCTGGTAACTGGAATCACTGGGTGGTAATCCAACTCAATGTTAGTGTTATTCAAGTCTGCCCTTTGTCCTCACAGCAGTACAACAAACACAAGAAAAACATAGCTGACGATATATAGCAGCACATCCAATGCGCAGCTTGGGTTCAGGCACCTAGGCAGCAAGACATTTCCCTGTGGTTCATTTGACTGGGGAAACATGGCTGAAGTGACATTCAGCTGCAGAGAAATATGGCTGTTTACAAATTACCTGTGGGCAAAGAGAAGCACACACTGCCATGCTCACAGCTTTAATAGCCAAATGCATGGCAGCAGAAGAAGTAATAAGTGTTGTGCTCAGTGTACAGTACATACTTATATAACTACAACATGTATAAGTGTGCTACAGCATGGAGGAAATCCTGCAGACTACTATAGTCACATTTATGCTCCAGTATGCATTTTAGGTAATGTTCCCTAGACACTGTGAAGGGGGTAGTGGTCCACACACTTCAATTATAAAGGCATTGCCCATTGTGCACTGCATTTTTACTGCCACTGACATGCCCTCTGGCCAGCCTGCTGCTGATGCCTGTCATATTGTCTGCTGTCTCATGTTCCTCTGGGGACCATGGACATTGTTTTCCCCCTGTGCATTTAGTCATTAAAGCTGTGGGCATGGCAGTGTATGCTTCTCTTTGCCCACAGGGAATTTGCAAACAGCCATATTTCTCTGCAGCTGAATGTCACTTCAGCCATGTGTCCCCAGTCAAATGTACCACAGGGAAATGTCTCACCGCCTAGGTGCCTGAACCCGCACAGCTTTTCTTTTATGGCTCTACAGATTTGTAATCTGAGCAGGAGAGGAGGAAATATTTGTAATTTTACTGAAATTGTTGAATTACAATGGATTGTCAATTTATATGCTGACAGGGCACCTGGTTTAAATGGCTCCTTTCCATTGAAGCCGATTCTGAGAAGGCATAGGCTTAAATCTCATTTTTGATTGGCTGATTTGTTTTCTCAATGAGAATGTACTTTGAGAAGATGGAGCATGACTTTTTGTTTCTCATTGGACAAAACCTATTTTAAATACTTGAGTTATTTATCAATGATGATCTGATGAAGGACCAGTTCTGAAAGCACTTATGCTTGTTTTATTAGGTTTTATTTGTTCTTTTATTAAATTTATGCATATTGCCATTCGTGTCTTTGTGGTATTTATTTTATTCAATGCTACATTTGGATTTGGATATCTACAAAAATATTTCTTCATCAGCTGTTGTGTTTTTCTTAGAACAGACCATTGAGGAAAATCTGACTATGATGTACTAACCACAGCTCCTTCATTTGTTCAGCTTGAAAGTTTTTTTACTGAGATCTAACACATTTCTTTCTACTGTGGTTACAGTTTGCTATGAAGAGATGTGATTTGCTGCTGATGTTCATGCTAAAAGAAAAAAACATGGGAAATAGCTGTTAGTGTGAAGTTTACATTCTCTCTTTGTGTCTTCATATGCAACTTTAGAATTAGAGGTGTGAGTTGCAGAAAATGACTATATTAATCATTTACGTCAAGTGATGATAAAGCACTGGGTGCCATTGCTTTGAAGTGTGGTAACCTACAGCAGAAAATTGGAAGCTGATGATTCAAAGTAGAGGAAAACATCTGTTTTTGGATTATCCCAATTCTTTACTGTACTGTGAAATGTACTTTTGTCCAGGGTCTACTCACGATAGATTACACTTTCTGTATTTAGATTGCCTTACAGCTTATTTTGCTGGGCAGGGCTGGGCTGGAATATAAATGGCTTGTACAGTGAAGTTTATGGTGACTGTTACACTGCAAATGGTATAATAATAGGTGGTCACTCTTTCTTTAGGTACCATCTTACTACTGTATTGCCTGTGACATTCTGAAGAATCCCTGGTTTCAGAGCTGGCTCAAAAACTCTCAGTGGTAGATGAATAGCAAACATTTCTTTGATGTTTTGTTTACTTGGAGATTAGGACCATAGTCCTTATACTTTTGGTACCTGGAAATTACTCCTCTCCTGCATAAACTGATAAACTCATAGTAAGCTTCTGATTTGGGACTGAATGCAAGACAAGAAGACCTTGGTTGGCTTAGGACTGCTGATGTCACCAGAGAAATTCCATCACCCAAAGGCTAGAAGTAGTGGGAGATTCTAATGCAAGAACTGGGACCTCTGGCTCCATAGATTTCTGAGATGCCACTTTATTTTTCTCATGTTACAGCTCAACACTAAAAACCAGGAGACTGTTAGATGACATTTAGACTAGCCTTTAACAATATTCTTGTAGTGAACTGTTTCTGCTGCGCATCATGCTGAACAAAGTCTATCATCAGTTCTACCCTATTATACAGTAAGAAGATTTTGGAGTGCTTGTTATCTAAAATAACTCCTAGAAAATTCTTTGAGTGGGAATGAGTCAGATCTGTTTTTTGACTGTTGAGTAAGATACTACGCTTTTGGAAACTGTGCTGATTCTTTTGATGTGCCATATAAAAGCTCTTAATGGAGTCAGGTTGGAAGAAGCAACCAGACAGCAACCAGACAGTTAAAGGTTATTAAGAAAACCCATCAGTCTTTGTATGAGCACAAATGAATGTCAGATATATAGTGAATACTTTGAGTATAATAAGAATTTCAAATGGCAAGGAAGTGAACTGACACTGGGCATTTGCCACCTACAATGTAAGAAACAGTGCATCTGTTTGACTGAAACATTCTGACGAACATCCTGTTTGTCCAGTATTATAAGACATGCATCCTGAAAAAGTTAGTGTGCAAATTGTCATCCTTTTGATCTCCTTTGTTAGTTTATGAATTTGTTCAAGTTTGATAGTGCCAAGGTAGGACTCTGATAGTCTTCCTTTTTTGAAAGTAGGAAGAATTTTGGAATACATCTTTTTTCTTGGTTTGAGGTGGGCATGAGATGAAGGGCCAACTACTAAACGAGAGACAAGGTCAAATGTACTAGCTCATTTAGAGCAAACTGCATGGCATGGTGGCTCAGTAGTAAGAGTTTTGATTCACAGCTCCAATGTCTGAAGTTCAATCCTGACTTCTTCTCACATACTGGGGTTTTTATCATGTTCTCCTCCTGACTTTGTGAGTATTCTCTGGCTACTTAGTTTCTGTCCAACTATCAAAAGCATAGTAGTCAAAACTGTTTATACACACACGTAAATATATATACGCATACATACAGACACACACACACACACACACACATATATATATATATATATATATATATATATATATATATATGGGTGTACTTCAAATTATCGAATCCCACATCATCAAGACGCATCGCCAAAACTGCAGAATATTGATCACCCTCTACATCGCTACATCAAAAACTAACCTCAGGAAAACAACCACTAACCCAACATAACAAAAAAAAAACAAGCAAATCAAACTCACTGATTTGGGGGCTCCCTCACAGCTGTACTAAATAAATATACCAACTCTGAGATCGCACTACAGTGGGAAAAGGGCAAGGTTCACCATGGTGGCCAAGTGGTTCTTTTCCCATGGAAAGTTTTTGATATTCTGCAGTTTTAGGGATGTCACCTTGATGATGTGGGATTTGATTAAGTGGTAATTCGATATTTTAAGTAGACCCATATATATACATATACAAACATGAATACATATAGACACACACACACACACACACACACACACACACACACACACACACACACACACACACACACACACACACACACACACACACACACACACACAAAACACAATACAGTATCTACTCATGCATCTTTGGCATCCAGGCCTCAAATGATAAATAAGTCTTGGAACTGATGTGGAATAAAACAGTGTTATATAACCTGTGAACTCTATTTCTGTGACCTCTTTCTGATGACTTGAAGTCACTGCATAATAAAATGGAAAAAATTCCACCTGCGAGCAAAAAGAAGGATAGTGTTGATAGCTATTGATTGTTAAAAAATGTGTCTTGATGACCTGATCTCTGCAGCTAGGATTGCTGATATTTTACTTTCAGGCTTACTACTTCATTTAATACTGTATTTTTGTAATGTTGTTATGGTCTAAACTGCTTCCCAAAAAGGGGTCAAAATTCAGAAGGTCAGTTTGTAGAATTTTTGGAGCTTTGAAAAGGAAACATCTGTTTCATGTTGTCCACTGCATTGCTTTACTCTTCCACTTGTTTAAGGGTCTTCTGAGAGAAAGAACCAAATAATAAACTTGTCTCTAGTGGTACTTCTATTAAATGTTTTTGATATCTTCTGGAAAAGGATGTGCCCTGAACAAAGTATGCTTCCTAATAACTGTCCCTAAGTCAGCAACTCTAGAAGTGCATTTGATAGTGTGAGTTCACACTTTGACAGATATCTGTGTCAGTTTCAAAATATTTGCAGTTAAAGAAAAGTCTGTGATGCCTTGTTATATGCTTGTACTTGTTTCACTGGTCAGTATGTCTAAATCTTTTTGATAACTATCTCTTTATACTATGTCTCACTGTTTTATAATGCCATAGTTGCATGATTGCTGTCAGTGTTCAGTTTCCTTGTGTATATTTGAGAATGTTTAGTTTCATTGTTATTGTTGCTCTTTTTCAGTTGTGTGTGCTATCTGGCCCGAATCATGCCTAAAAAGGATCTTCAGGCCAGTGTACTTACCAAGTTAACAAATATATAAGTAAATAAATAAATAATCCCACTGGACTTAAGTGATCCTTTTTGGGGTGACTTGGGAACACTGGTTAAGTGGAAGGAATCAAACCTTGTACTCTGGACTACAGGAAGCAGCTCATTAACAGCTGAGAACATTAATTCTCTGCATTAACTGCCAGACTAATTTAGTATAAATCACCAGGGAGAGGAAATTTGATCAGAGTTTCCCAAGGACTCACCATCCTCTTCTAAACCTGGTTAAGAAGGGGGTAATGTTTGCTTTATCTTCTCTTGTTTTAACTAATAGCATCTCCTGGAACAATAATATCAGGAGATGGTAATGAAGACCATATATGCGTAGCTTTCTAAATCAAAGCAAAATACTCTTTTTTTAGATTGTCTGTACTCAAAGGTAACCCAAGGGGTGTATGAGGAGCTGATGCCCAGTCCCCAGATGTTGGAGTCTCAGTTGTCCTGGCATCAGGTATCCAGTCCCCATGTATTACTGTTAGCTTAGGTAAGGACATCTGCTCAGCCAACACTAGACCTTCTGATATTTCTACCACAATTCCAAGGAACTGTCCATCAAAGAAGCAGTGTAAGGTTAGAGCATCTTTTAAGCTATAGTCAGAACAACCTCAATATTTTGAATGACCTCAACAATCTGGCTCACCTCAGATGCTTAGTACTAACACCCACTGTGGGAAATTCCTCAGACATCTGAAATAGTTAAGCAAAAGGCACCATCTTTATCAAAACCAAGTTTATAAAAAAACAAGCTACATATTTAAATGCTACCAAGAACACCACATAAAACAGCAAAATACAATTATATAACTTATAACACGTATCACAAAAATTAAATAAAGCATTTCTCTGCAGTCTTTTAAACTGTGGTTGAAAAGTTATTTAAAATAAATGATGACAGTCTTGTAATACTTACTGATACTGCCAACTGCAGCTCTTTGTTAGTGCCTAGTAATAATAAAAGTCTAAGCAGCTTTTGTATGCTGGAACCAAAGTCTGATTAGCTGCTGTTTTAGTGCCTTGTAAAAAACAAAGTCTGGTTAGTGCACATAAACTTTGCAGGCTATAACCCCCTCAGCAGTATATTATTATTAATTTTCTTGTGCAGAACTACTAAAATAACTTGTCTATATAACAGACATACAATAATGTACAGTTTACAGCTTTAATGTCTCCAGGTTTGCTGTTCATAGAGCATGGAAGATGTTCTCCATTAAGCAGATCTAACAAAAAATCAGATCATCTCACATATATGCATTCTTATGAAAGTAGTCTTTTGGGAGCTCTCATTACTTTGTTATTTTCTGATGTCATACCATCTGTTTATTAATAAGCTCCTTTCTGTTCTGTTTCAAGGTGAATTATGTAACAGTCTAGGAAGTATGTTGATTCTTGCACATGGGTCCTTATCTGTTTCCCTTGAAACTTGTTATGCAGAACTGAATGCCTCTTTTAGAAGTTATCCTTATCAGCGTTTTTCTCAAGCTGTATCAGACTTTCATTTTACATTTATAGATGAATGCCATAATTTTTAGCTGAAAACAGTTTAACCCCTTAATATATGTATGCTAGCAAACAGAAATGCATACATCTAACTAACTGTATTTTCCTACATATATTATAGCAACAGAAGTGTATATGCATCTAACTAGCAAACAGGTGTACATGTATTTATAAATCTCTAAATATATATCTAACAGTTCCCTCTGTTTTGTTTTAAAAATACTGATATGCATTCTTTGGTATTATGATTTACGTGAAATACATTAGGAAACAAAACCTTTAGTTTTCTTTTGATACATCAAGTTAACACACAATTTCATATTGTTAGCACAATGATAACAAACATTACTATTAAAATTAGATGAATTGTTTAATTTAACAACTTTTTTCTTTTGAGGACCATTCTATGAAATTATTTCACCAGTCATGAGCTGTAGTTTGCATTTGCTGAATATGACTCTATACAGTGATGCGCTATATGGGTGACTTAAGAGAAATATTGACAATGCTTGTGAATTTTATTGCAAAGGCATTGCAGTTTAATTTTTTTGAAAAACACACATATGCCATAAATATCAAGCTTTGACTTGTACTATATATACAAATGCACTGAGGAGCAAGTTCTGTTAGTTTAAAAGCTGAATGCAAAATTTTCCATTTACACAGATAGAAAATATAGTTTATATACTGAAGAATGCTGTTTACATACTAAACCATTTACTGTACAGCATACGCTTGCTTGTACAGATTGTTTTTGTATTTGTACATACATGGGCTGTAATGTATACTCAGTCTAGTTTACAAACTTAATATTAAACTGAAGCCTGCTAATTAAACATTACTTGAAACATTAAAATTTATTTGTTGTATTTTTGCCTCACTACTGTACATGTTGACGATACCCTAAGTACTTAATGACAATAAAAAGGCATGGCTGTCTTTTAATAATTACTAAATTATTACCACAGACCAATATGCTTTTTCTTGCACCTTTATTTTAGTCCCGTCTGCAGTACTGTTTACACAGTTAGTGTAGAATTGAAAAGTGTCCTTCCCCCTGTAGTATGCAGCATTTTATTGTAGTAGTGTGTACTAAATACAACCTAATATTACTAACATTGCTTCTGAATACTGTTTTTGCTAGAGTCTCTGCTAATTCTGATTCTATTATACAATTACAAAATATTGTAAAAAACAAAAGAGATATTGGCTTAACTAACACATACTTAAAACAGATATATTTACATTATTTACATTTACTGTTGTCTGCCTTTTGCTCCTGTGCATTTTAAACAGATGAAAATACATGCATGTCAGTCTTGTGACCTCATGTCTTTACTGCTTTTAACTACTCTCATTTGATTTATATGCCCTAGAACGGTTCTGTTATTTGAAATGGTGATTTTACATTACTGTTTAACTGATAAGTGTCTTGCTTTAACTGAATGAAAGTTACATTAGATCCTGCTGTGTACACTAACCATCTTCTAAATGTAGAGTAGAATGTTGTAAATTATGTTTTATTAGTGTAACTGCTTTAACTCTTTACTAACCAGATTCTTGTTGTCTTGTGACTCTGCACTGGCCTTTTGTTTTTTCTCAGTATTCTGTTCTGCTGACTCTAAAGCTCTTATGCACTTCTGAAAAAGTGTTTGCTTATGTTGTCTAAACTTTCTGAACTCGCTGTCTGTCTCTTAGAAGTTTATTAAATTTTTCTGTCAGTTCACCATGAGCCTCGTCTCTGCCCTTATCTGTTTGGTACTGTACACTGGCTTTGCACTTTTGTCTAATAAGATGTACAAGAGATTCTGTCAATAACTGATTTGACTGCTGTTGTAACTCTGAAATTAACATTTTACATTTTACATGTGGTGACAGGACATAATGTAACTTAAATGATTGTTTACCATTAACAATGGTCTGAACTATATTTTTATGACAATGCACACAGAAAGCAGTTTCATATGACTTGCACAATAAACATTTACTGTCATACCAATCATGTTTCTGTTTAAGATACCAGTCAAACATAATCCATTACATAATTCCTGACTGTCAACTTGCCCTAATAAGGTTTTACATTTGCTAATATGCTGTTTATACAACTTCTATATCTAAAAATTGACACGATAATAGTAATACTGTTTTTACTACCTTATTTACTAGCCTGATTTACAGCCTTTATGCTGTTATGTAACAACAAAAATTTTCTTAAAGTCCACAGAGGCAGTTGGCCAAACTACTTACTGTAGATGGCTTGAAAATTTCTGTAGTTGCCAAAAAGTTGCTGAAATGAATATGGCAGTTGCAGATTCGAACCTGGATTGTCACCAACCTGGAGAATTGATGGTACTGCTTACTTCCTGCATGGCAGTCCTACTCTGGATTCAGACATCTGAGGAACTGTACTGCTGCAAACTGCTGGAAACTGAAATGCTCCAATTCAGGGCTTAATTACGTACATAAATGTTAGTTACTGCACTTTTACTGAAGTGACCTTATAAAAGGCACAGGCACCACTACCCCTTTGTTCAGATACAAACAAGGCTCGCCATTGAACAGTTATTTAAAATGAATGATTACAGTCTTGTCTTACTTACCAAAGCCGTCGACTGCAGCCTAGTAATAATAAAAGTCTAAGCAGCTTTCGCATGCTGGAACCAAAGTCTGATTAGCTGTTGTTTTAGTGCCTTCTAAAAATCAAAGTCTGGTTAGTGCACATAACCTTTGCAGACTATAACCTTTTCAGCCGTATATTATTATTAACTTTCTTGTGCAGAACTACTGAAATAACTTGTCTATATAACAGACGACATGCACAATACTGTGCAGTTTACAGTTTTAATCAATTCAGATTTGCTCTTTGTACAGCATAAAGATGTTCTCCATTAAGCAGATCTAACAAAAAATCAGATCAGAACTCACATATATAAGGTCTTATGAAAGCAGTCTTTTGGGAACTCTCAAAGTCATTACTTTGGCATTTTTCTGACATCATGCAGTCTGTTTATTAATAAGCTCCTTTGTGCTGTTTCAAGGTGAATTATGTAACAGTCTAGGAAGTATGTTGATTCTTGCACCTGGGTTCTTATCTGTTTCCATTGAAGCTTGTTACATACAACTAAATGTCTCTTTTAGGAGTTATCCTTATCAGCCTTTTCTCAAGCTGGAGCAAACTTTTATGTTACATTTACAGATGAATGCCATCATTTTTAGCCGAGAACAGTTTAACCCTTTAATATATGTATGCTAGCAAACAGAATGCATGCATCTGACTGACTATATTTTCCAACATATATTACAGCAACAAAAGTGTATATGCATCTAATTAGCACACATATGTAAAATAAGTTATGTACTCACCATAACATTCCACATGTGTTGTTCATCTCACCTTCATTCTTTACTGGTTGGGTTCAGAACCGAGCCTCTGTTCCAACTCAGCCATTTACAAAAGCTTGAGGTCTTCCACTGGCTCGTGGCTGTATCCCTATCCCATAATGCACTAGGAAGCACCTCAGATCTTGTTTGCTGATAATAAAAGTAGTCAAATAGCCTATATGTGATTCCTGATATACAAAGAAGATGGTCAGAGAACATTATCTGTCAAATAAGACTGCTCGGTCCTCCAAAAGCCAAATGGTTGGGGGAAGGAGGGTGGGGCGTAAGAATGAAGGTGAGATGAACAACACACATGGAACATTATGGTGAGTACATAACTTCTTTATGTGATGTTGCTTTATCTCACCTTCATTCTTTACTGGTTGGGACAGCGTCCCTAGCACCATATTTCTTGGGTGGCTCATGGGAGAAAATTCTTCAGAACAGTGGATCCAAAGGAGGCTGTTCATGGAGGACAAATCTACTTTGTAATGAGTGCTTTGCAGCAGCAAAAATGGTGTCAATTGTTAGTCTAGCACTAAAGGCAGAAGAAGCTGTCATGGCTCTTGTTGAATGTGCTTTGATTATCCCAGGAAGATTCTTATTATTAGATTTGTATGTACAGGTAATACAGTCCGATAACCATCTTGAAAGAGAGACTTCAGATACAGGAGGACCTTTTTTATTGTCTGAAAATGAAACAAATAATTGGTCCAGATTTCTTGAAGTCTTTTGTCCTGTGTAAACAGAAACATAATTGTTCATGTACACCAAATTGGTGTAGCATATATTCTGCCTTGTTGCCATAGTTGGGAAAAAACACTGGTAGATCTATTGACTGATTTAAATTAGACTCTGAACAGATTTTTGGCAAGAAGAATAGGTTTGTTCGAAGTGACACTCTGTCTTTGTGGAAAAGCATGTAGGGGGGCTTTACTGATAATGCTTGCAGCTCTGAGACTCTTCTAGTGGAAGTTTTGGCAGTTAAAATAATGTTTTCCATGTCAAGAACTTTAGGTCACAAGATGACACAGGTTCAAAAGGGGGGAGGATTAAATAGGATAGAACAAAGTTTAGGTCCCATGGTGGAAGGGGGGTCTTGATGGGTGGTCTTAATAAAATACTGCCTCTCAGGAAGGCTTTACTAAGGCTGGGAGACATAAGATTTGTGGCTAAATCATTCACACAAAAATTGGATATTGCTGCTAACTGAACTCAAATGGTAGCTGCAGATGCTCCGTCATTAAAAATCTTTGTTAGAAATTTGAGAATAGAAGCAATAGGAACATAAAAAGGAGCAATCTGTTTACTTAATGCCCAGGAAGAAAATCTTTTCCACTTACTCAAGTAAAGTTTCCTCACTGAGGCCTTATGAGAGGAGATCAAGATATGTTTTACAGAAGGAGAAAGGTTAAGGAGCCTGGCTATTTTTGAAAATTAGAGCAGCCAAGCTGTCAACTTCAGGGCTTGAAGAGAGGGGTGGAGTGTTCCCCACGCATGAGTCAGAAGGTCTGGAACTGGGTCCAGAATCCATGGCCCCTACTGGAGATTATGCCAAAGGAAGAGGAACCAAATTTGATGAGGCCAGTATGGGGCGATGAGAATCAGATTGCTTCCCAATGATTTGGCTTTCTGAAGAAATTTGGATATCAAAGGAAAGGGGCAGGAGGTATAAAGGAGACCCCAGGGCCAATTGTGTAAAAGTGCATCCCTTGGTGATTCCCTCGGAGGGGGGATTAGGGCAAAAAAGCTGCTGCTGCATTTGGCATTCATGGATGTGACAAAAAGGTCTCAGCAAGGCTGGCCTGATTTTTGGAAAATCATTTCCACTACTTCTCATTTGAGGGACCACTCATGAGGCATCAGAATCACCTGCTATCACTCTGGATTTCCCAGGGATGTGCATTGCTAATCAGAAAGTGTTGAGAGGAGGTCACCCACTGCCATACTCAAAGGGCCTCTCAACAAAGGTGATAGGATCTGATTCCTCCTTGTTTGTTTATGTACAAAACTGACATGTTGTCTGTTTGTATTGCAATAGCTCCCAGTGGAAGATAGTCCTGTAGTGCCTGCAACAACAAAAGCACCGCTCTCATCTCCAGCACATGGATGTGCAAATGGACCTCATAATCTTGCCAAGTGCCTTGGACTGTTCTGCCCAGATAATGCCCCCCCACCCTGTCTGGGAGGCGTCCATGGTAACTGTGGCCAAAGGCTGCAGCAGGACAAACGGTAGACCTGATGTCGCATGAGTGGAGTGAAGCCACCAGCGAAGGTCTTTTTTGCAGGATTCCATTATTTGGATTTGGTGAGTCATGGGTAGTTCCTGCAATAACGACTGTGTGAACAGAAGCCACTGCAGTATTCTCATGTGCATCCGTGCTAATGGGGACTAAGTTTATCGCTACTGCCATTGTTCCCAAGACTTGCAGAACTGTTTTGGGTTGTACCCTTGTTTTTGAGAGAAGGTTCAAGATGTATTGTCTCAAAGTCAGAACTCTTTCTGTAGGAAGTTTTCTCATCATATGTGTCATGTCTAAGTCTGCTGTTATAAAAACGATACCTTGTGATGGCAACAAGGCAGATTTTTTTGTAGTTTATCATGATGCCTAGGTGAGAGCAGAGAAGCAATGTGGTGTCTCTTGCTTTTTGTAGTAGATGCTTGGTGGTGGCAGATAGGAGCCAGTTATCTAGATATGGAAACACTTGAAATACCAGATGTCTCAAGTGAGCTGTGACCACTGCCATACACTTGGTGAACACTCCGGGGGCTGTAGTGAGACCAAAGGGCAGGATTCAAAACCGATAATGACTGTCTCCCAGACAAAAGTGCAGGTGATTTCTGGATTGCCTGTCCATTTTTATGTGGTAATACACATCCTGGAGATCTATAGAGCGCATCCAATTGCCTTTTCCCAAAAAGGGAAGAATCTACTGCAGTGTCACCATCTGGAACTTTTTCTTATTGATCTGTTCAATCTGCTGAGATCCAGAATGGGTTTCCAGTCGCCTGTTTTCTTTGGAACTAAAAAGAACCCTGAGTATGTTCCTGATCCTATTTGAGTGCAGGGAGTGTTTGGATGACTCTTTTGTCTAGAAACTTTTTAATCTCTAGAGTTGCTTGTTCCCTCTAATGGGGTGGAACATCCGGGATGTTTTTTTATGTTTGGAACGGGAAAGGAAAAGGGTATGGAGTAGCCTCTGCACACAATACTTTGTACCCATTTATCTTTTTCTATTTTCTGCCAGGCTTCTGAGTACAAAGACAAATGACCCCCGACTGTCTTCAGAGGCAGACAGATGGGCCTCCTTTCAGGAGTGCTTGAAAGGACCTATTACGAAAAGAATCTCAGTAGCCCTGATTTTGCGGACCCTCTCTGCCCCAATGATGGTGTCTCCCATTATTGCTTCCCCCTCTGCCACTGGGAGAAATGTCACCATGTGCATCCTGCAAAACTGTCTGGGATTTTTGGAACCACAGCTTTCCTCCCTTTTGACCTTTGGGATAAAGTCTAGAAGGTAGGGAAAAATGTACTCCAATGGCAGAGAGAGTGTTTTCTTCCTGCTCGCACCTGGTGAGTGTATCTTTAACTTTCGGTCTGAAAAGTGATGAACCATCGAAAGGGGCATTGATAAAGGTAGACTTAAAAGGCTCAGCAAAGTCGTACAAGCGCATCCACGAATGTCTCCTCAGGGAAATTCCTAAACCCGCTGCTCTACTCGCTCCATCAGCTGTGTAAGAAATAAGCCTCATGAAGGTGTTAACCACAGAGTTTAAGGTGGAGAGTTGGGAGGAAACCTTGTCTGAGACCCCTGCAGCTACTGTACCTTGTAGAGTATCTCCTAGCTCTTTCAGGAAATCTCTTTGTAATCTCGTAAAATGAGTTAAACAGTTTAATGATCTAAGAGTAAATGTCTTTGAAGAAAGCATGCGCTTACAATATCTATCCATTGTATGAGACTCCTTGTTCGGTGGGTGGCTAGACGAAGATGTCTCTGACAGTTCTTTTTTGGTGGCTGCCGCCACCACCATAGCATCTACCGAGACACTCTTTGTTAGATACTCCCTGTCTGAAGGTGATGAAATAAACTTATTTGGCCTCCAAAGAACTGGTTCTACTGTACCTGGAGATTTCCATGCCTTTTGACTAACTACATTCATGAGTTTGTCAAAAGGTGGAGACACCCAAGAGGTGGAGGGGCGAGACCTGAAAGCCTCCGGGTATACAGACTCCTCCTCATAAGGGTTGATGGGCTTCCAGCCACCTCTCTGTTTCAGGATTTCCAGGATGTCCAAAAAGGATATATCCTCAGAGGGTGACTATGGAGACCCATCTGACTCATCCAGGTCCGTATCTGAAGTGACGGACTCCTCTGGGCAGTCTAAATGCTTCTTCTTTCATAACCTCTTTCGAGGGAAGTCTTTGGAAGGGTATTCTGGAGAGGTTTCGGAAGAGGTGGATTCACCCAATGAGGCATCCTGAGGCTTTGGGTCTCCATGCTTGTGTGGATGCGCTGGTACTGAGACAGGCACCGGCGCTTTCGGGGGAAGAATGTCTGTACCTGGGAGTGGAGCTGTCAGTGGTGACAACATTATCCTCATCACCTCGAAGGCAACCCGCCCTTGATCTAAAGAAGCTCCCGGTTCTGAAGGACTAGAAGGCATTCCCGGATTCAAGGGGGTTGGCTCCAATGCTGATGTAGGAGCTGAGCTCACCCACACTGAAGCCCTGAGAGGCAAGTTTGGATCCAATAACTGCCCAACCCGAATGTCCTCTCTGGACCCAGCCGGAGAGAGTCGGCTCCTAGATCCCTCAAGTTCAGATGTAACTGAGGAGGTCAGAGCCATAGCCAGGCCCAAAGATCCTGGTGCAGGTCTCAGGTCTGATGGTTCCACTTCAACCACTTCCAGACACTCCAGCTCCAAGGTCCCAGAATGGATTGGAGGAGGAATCAACAAAGGGAAGGTGGTCTTGATCGGCTCCGAATCCCTATGGGTTGGAGTTGACAGAAGTTTGGCCAGCGCCAGTGTTCTCAAAAGTCTCTGCACCTCTACACCACACAATCCACGTCATCGTCGGAGAGACTTCTAGATGACTGAGAGGAGGTAGTAGGAGATCTGACCTGCTGGAGCAAAGGAGATCTCAGAGTTGGGGAGACTGGCTCCAGTTTCAGGGACTGGCGCCTGATTTGAAACTCCATCAACTCCAAAATTACCGCAAGAGGTGAGGAGGAAGATTTTTCGGTTCCAACTGACTTCGGATCCAAAGAAGACTTTTTTGATGGTTCTGAGTGGGTCGAAGAAGTAGAAGTTCTCTTTCTGGACTTTTCTGGTTTAGAAGATGACAATTGGGAGGCACTCTGATGCTCTTCAAGTGCTACTGCAAATGGAATCTTCAGTAATCCTCTTAATATTAGTTTTTTTCTTTCTGACAAAACTCTGCTACTGAATGCATGGCATATAGCACATGATTCTTGCAAGTGTACAGCACCAAGACAGTAGACACAAACTGTGTGACCATTTGTCAAAAACATTTTTTGACTGCGTTTTTGTGCACCTTTTGAATCTTGAAGGTTTGGATTCTTTAGTTTTCTTAGACATTTCTACTTAAGCTAAAGTCCAACAACAACAGCAGCAAATATTTCAACAATAATAACTACAAACAACCATTTTTTTTTTATAGTGACAAACTAGAACTAGAGAAAGGATTAGGCCATCTTAATAACAACAACAATAACAACAACCTTAAATTTTTTTAACAAAGTAATCTGCCCTCTAATAGAGAGATGGAAAAAACACAGTGAAGAAGATCCTCTAACTAAAAATAGTCAATTGCAGCTAAGCACCTAAAAAGAGCTTACCGTTTAGACAATACAGGTAAAGAGAAAAATAAAATCTAATAAACTAATAAACTAATTCTAAAAGGCTCTTTAATTTAAATGAGCCTAAGGAAGAAAAATAGGGGAGGTAATAAGGCTTCTAAAAAGGCTCTCTAACTTAAACGAGCCTAGTAGAGAAGGAAAGGGACAGAGAGTATACAAAGGCCTAAGGAGGAGAAAATGAAGGCCAAATAGAAAAAATCAGCAGATGAACAACCTAAGTTAAAACTAAAAATTCTCACAGAAAAAAACAACTATTTGAATATTTGCAGCAGAAAACGAAATACACTTAGCCAGAGCCAAAATGGAGAACCCCCGATCTTGTTAGCAGCAAACGAGATCTGAGGAGCTTCCTAGTGCATTGTGGGATAGGGATACAGCCATGAGCTAGTGAAAGACCAAGACCTTTTGTAAATGTCCGAGTTGGAACCAAGGATCATTTCTGAACCCAACCAGTAAAGAATGAAGGCGAGATAGAACAACATCACATCATGCATTTATAAATCTCTAAATATATATCGAACCCTTGTCACATTTACTACCCATTAATGCTTAATGCTGTTGTGAGATATTACTAAATCTATTCTAGATGAATACATTTTCTAATTCAAATACTTGAGAGAGAGTTCTGAAGCTAGTCAGAGTCATATCACTAGTTTCCAACCCATTATTTGGCTTCTATAGTTCAAGACATCTATTTTGCCAAGTTTCAGGCAGCAGGTGCTTTCTTATAACTCTCCATTTTTTCTACCAGTTCATCCAGTAAGCCTACTAATTCACTTAATTTTGGACTAGTTTTGTTTTTCCAGTTCCCAGTAATTATTTTCTTGGTGACTGTCACAGTATAAAACACTAGAATTCTTTCAGTTTTTGAAATATCCCCTTGGCCAATAAATCATAATAGCATCAAGTACTTTGACAATATCAAGTTACTGTGGAACACTCTATCTAGCAGATTTTGTAGGTTTTTTTACTCACTTAATATCTGACACTCACAAAAAAATGTGTACCCTCATTCCTCTCCCATCAGTTCAACATCTCAAACATAAAGCATGTTGCTTAGGTAGGGAAAAACATGTTATATTCCAGCCAGATTATGCAATAACTTATGGAGACATTTCCATGCAAATATCCTAAATGGTCTCAAGTCTGTAGCATACCTGGGTAAATGGAAAAATATATTGGATAACGTAAGCTCTATATTCATTACTGTTTCTCTAATCCAAATTAATCTTAGGATCCCACCTTTGTTTCTCTGAGGGCTCTGTACACTTTATTAATTATTCTCTCTCACTAAAAGCATGAATAAGTTATAAGCCCCCAGGTATTTGGTTTTATTTGATCAGTCATCCCTAGCTGCTGTGCCATACACAATAACCCACTTTATGAAACGTGTCAAACTCTAAGTAAATCAAAATTCTGTTTCACTTTTTTTCCCCATGTCACTGATTCACCTTTCATGAACAGGACTCTGTTTAAATCACCCATGTATGTCTATGTCCCCAGTTGCACATTCTCACCTTCTCTGGTATAACAGTTTAGCAAAAAAAAACACTCAATTAGTCCCCTACTTTGCAGCAAGTGCCAGACAGTGGTGTTCTTGTGGCCCACAATGCACGTAATGTACATCCAAAAAAAAAAAAAAAAAAAAAAGAATACACTCCCAAACACCCTCCCAAATTCCACTGTCTACTATCCAACACAAACTGTGAAGGTTTTCCATTTTGTTTCAAAAACAACCCTTCTGTAATACGTACAGGAGCTTAATCTGAGTAGCATGAGGGACCATTTTTAAAACCGATCATTGGTTATGGCGCAGCCTACATTAAAGAAGCTCCTGAGAACCTTTTCCTGAAGCAGTGAGGCAATAAGGATCAGAGAGAGAGAAATATAGAAGACATCACCCAACACTGTGGGACAAGAAATCTCTGTACCATCAGTGACAGAGGAAAACTTTTATTCACAGTTACAGGTCAAATTCTCCTAATAAATAACACCTGCCTTTCTACAGCACCTAGCAAACACTGTATTTATTTAAATGTTTTCCTTAATGGAGACATCTTCTGTTTCATTTTATTTTTGGCAAATGCTTACTTTTTACGTTTTTATTAGCAGAAGACGTGGGAAGACCATGAAGAAGTACAGAACTAACTCAAAAACAAGCCACCCTGTTGGAATCACAAAATCAATAGGCTGTATAAAGAATGAAGAAAATCATGGTAAATATTAGAAGGTGCAGCACCCAGCAGGATAAAGTACTCTCATCAAACTAAACAAACAATACACACAATTGTATGCAGAGCACATTGTAAATGGTGCCACCTATACTGAGCCAGAAGATATAAGAAACCTACTGGCTGACAAATACTGCTCCAACTTCACTCATCTCTCCACCACATCCTTCCCTCAGGAAATACCATCAAATATAACTCCCCCTGCTATCAATAGGGAACAGGTCCTTAATGCTGTCTCTAAGGCCAAGAGCACTGCATTAATGGGCCAAGACAATGTCCTAGGATGCCTTCTAAATAGCATGAAACCTAACCTGTCAGGCCCAATGGAATTGCTATTTAACTGTAGCCTCCAAACAGGCTTCATGCCTCATGAATGGAGATCAGCAACAGTCATCCCTCTGCACAAAGGTGGGCCATCTACAGACCCTGGAAACTACAGACCCTACAGACCCATAAGTCTCACTATTGTAATATGCAAAGCCATGGAAACAATTATCATGGAAATTATCAATAATGATATAGTAAACCTCCAAACATTGGACCCAACCCAGTTTGGTTTCATTAAGGGTCGGTCATGCCTACTCAGCCTGGTGGACTTCTTTGAGAAGGTCACCAAAACAATGGATGAGGGCAAAATGGTTCACACTGCCTACCTTGACCTGGCCAAAGGATTTGACACAATACCTCACTCAGGCATTGTTGACAAACTCAAGAGATTAGGTACAAACCCATATGTCACCCAGTGGATAGCCAACTGGCTCACAGACAGGACCGAAGAAGTTTGAAATGGGGAGTCCACTTCTAGAAAAAGGCTAGTCACAAATGGAGTCCCTGAAGGATCGGTCCTTGGACCACTCCTTTTTGGCATTTACATCTCTGAATTCAAGGCCAATGTCAATAGTCTCTGGCTAACTAAATTTGCAAATGATTGCAAATTAGGAGCTGCCATTCAATCCCACACTGATGCAAATGTTCTGCAAGAAGGGCTGACACAGACAACCAGAGTTAGAGCCATGGACTAAAACTTAATGGCAAGAAATGCATAACAGTATCCTTTGGGACCAGATGGGTAGCAAACTGGCTCACTGACAGAACCCACCTACTCAAAATAGTGGAAGTCACCTCAAATAGTAGACCCGTAACAAGCGGTGTACCCCAGGGATTGGTCTTGGGGGCTCTGCTGTTTGGGGATATACATCTCAGAGGTGCAGGACAAATCTTGTGGGCTATGGCTGGCCAAGTTTGCAGATGACCGCAAGCTGGATGCTGTCATCAATTTCCCTAAGTGACGTAGACATCCTCCAGGAAGGTCTCACCCAAACAAATGACTGGTGCCAGAAACATGGCCTCAAACTGAATGCTAAAAAATGCATCATCATCCCCTTTGGGGAGAGTGATGTACCCACAAATTATCACATTGATAATAAGGTCCTAAGCACACAATCAGTCGTGAGGGACTTGGGCACCCAGGTTGATAGCAAACTGACTTCTGACCACCATATTGCCTCTGTTGTATGGAAAGCTTTCTACATGGCCCACCTCATTAGAAGGGTATCTCATCCAGGGTAAGGTGGTCATAACATCTCTGTATTCTTCCCTTATAGACCCATTATTGAGTACAATGCCCCTTTCAGCATGTACCTCACAAAGCACATGCAGCAACTGGAGAGACCACAGCGGTTCCTCACCCAGAGAATGCAGGGCCTCAAACATCAACCCTACACAGATAGGCTAAAAGCCCTGTCCCTCTACTAAGTCTCCTACAGACTCCTCAGAGGTAACCTCTATCTGCCATACAAAGAAATCTCAGACCCCACCCTGATGGGATTGCTACATATCTGCAAGTCAAGCTCCACTCGAGTAACCTACACGCACAACCTTAAACTGGTCTTTGACATGAATAGGACTTGCTAGCGGGGCAGATTTGTGTCTCAGAGACTCCCCCTTTTGTGGAATAGAGTCCCTGTTCATGTAAAGCAGAGTACCTCATTAACCCTTTTTTAAGCACAACCTGGATAACTGGATGGGGAACAGAAAATACACACCTGAGATTCCACCTCTGACCATGCTGGACAGTGGCGTAGGGTGCTCACTTGTTGGAATATGGGCTAAATTCTTGGCTAGGCTTGTAAGGGCCTCAGGGTCAATAGCCTAGTAACTTCCTATAATCCTATGAAGTCATCCACACCTGGTAACTATCATATTGACAACACACCTCTTAGAGTTAAACCAGTAGTCAGGAACTTAGGGACACACATAGACAGTAATCTATCCTTTGACCATGATGTGTTTACAGTAGTGAGGAAATCATTCTATGCTGCACAACTTATAAACAAAGGTATGGCATCTAGGTCCAAGGAAGTCATTGTTGCAATGTATTCGGCATTCAACAGACCTATCATTGAGTACAGTGCCCCCCCTTTGGTATGTACCTAACCAGGCATATCCAAAAATAGAACGTCCACAGAGGCTTCTCATTAAAAGAATACAGGGCATAAGTAAAATGTCCTATGCAGACCACCTCAAGGCCTTATCCCTGTATTCTGTCTCCTACAGGCTTTTGTGGGGGATCTATGCCTGGCATACAGGGCATTGTTAGACCCCACTCTGATGGATCTCCAGCATTTCTGCAAAACAAACAGCACCAGAACTACCTATTCCATAGATTTAAACCTTGCCTGTGATACAAATAGGACCTGCCAGACAGGCAGGTATGTACCCCAGAGACTACCCTGTCTCTTTAATAGGCTCTCCATCCATGTGAAGCAGAGTTCCTCCCTAACCATTTCAAGTGTAACTTGAACAACTGGATGGGAAACAAGAAAGGAAATTCATCCCTGGCTTGGCAACTATGTCTCTAGTAGACAATGACAACTTGTAAATGGTTCATCTCCCAGGACCCTGCCTGTAAATGTTTCTTTTCCCAAGCCTCTGCTTACACTTATCAAGAGTACCAAAACTTGTCAGAGATATGGGATGCACGGCTAGGCTTAAAAAGGCCTTTGTGGTCATTAGCCTAGTAAACATCTATAAACCTATGAATGAGAGTTAATAATCTTCTATGCTTATTAATAATTATTAAAAGCAGCACAATGTTCACAATAATAAATACTGTGATGTGTCCCCTAAACAGAAAAGGTACTACAATACTACAAATAATAAAATTTAGGAGGAATTTGACACCCACAAGTGCAGTTGTTGGTAACTTTCTCTTGGAATGTCTCCTGAAGACAACCTAAAGTAAAAAAATAATCAGTGATAATCATAATTTTATAAACAATAATAATGATGATGATGATAATGACTATAGGTATTTCTATTTAACACTTCCAGAGATCGTGGAGTTAAAAACAGCTGATAATCTCTCAGAATATTTTAGATATATTGCTCACTTCAGGTGGCAAAAATAGTAAACGGTGTGCACGGTACACTGACTTTTAAAGCCTGGATTTTCTTTAAAAGCCATTGCATGAAACTAGAGCTGCATACCCCTATGTATGTCTAACTGCTACAAAAGATCATGCTGAAAATGACATCATACTGTAGTGATGTTCCACCCTTGTTTACTTTTCCTTACAGCATTAATCCTTATGATAAGCATACCTCTACCAAACTATATAGTCTTTAAACTTTTCAGCAGGGTTCATCAAGTTCCTATTAACAAGTGATCTGTCATAGAATTACGAAGCCTCTAAAAAGTGGCAGATTAATTGGTCTCTTAATAACTCTGTTAATGACTGAGGAGTGACAGCACATGTATTGTAGTAGAGCATACAGCTGACACAGATTAAGTCATAGAAATTCCTTTTTCCAGAGAAACGTCATCATGGTGCCTCAAAATAGCTACTATAAAACAGTGCAAGCATTCTGAAACCAAATGTTTGGATGCAATAACTTATTCCTTTCACATGTTTCTGTCGGTGAGGGAGAATGACTCAGTGTGAAAGAAAATGTTAGCAAATTGTCTAACAGGTAATGACATGTTTGTTCTCCAACACCTGTCTGACAGTGAATCTCAGGTATTGTAATTTAGCATGCTTGTTGAACTCTACAGTGAGGATCTACTAAAGTGACAAGTGAATCACAATAGGTCAGTCATACCATTTTAGCACATATTTTACTGAACTATATCAAATCAAAATACTTTTATGTCTTAATAATCAACATGTAAACCATCACAACAGTCTGTTCTCTTGTCTTATTTTGATAGCTCAATGGATACAGAGATTCAGACACAGTAGACAACAAGAGATCCAGTAAGGTGCACTCCATACTGGTGGTGGAATGCAGTGCATATGTGTTTTGCCATGTGGGTCACGTAGTGGCTGAGATGAGTCTTCTATCAGCCCACCCTCCCAGCTATCACAAAATAGATAAATATCACAAGGGCCCCTGGATTTGTAAATGCAGTGTGGAAAAGGAAATGCATCAGACAGGTGAAGGGGGTGTCAGCGTTACAGGATGTAGTACATCACAATGGAATGGAACAAGCGGGTGAGGGGGGGTGTCAGTGTTACAGGATGTAGTACATCACAATGGAATGGAACAAGCAGGTGAAGGGGTGTTACTGTTACAAGATGTGGTACATCATGAGGAAATGGAACAAGCAGGTGAAGGGGGGGGTGTCAGTGTTACATGATGTAGTACATCATGAGGGAATGAAACAAGCAGGTGAAGGGGGTGTCAGTGTTGCAGGATGTAGTACATCACAATGAAATGGAACAAGCAGGTGAAGGGGGTGTCAGTGTTACAAGATGTAGTATATCACAAGGGAATGCATCAGACAGGTGAAGGGGGTGTCAGTGTTACAGGATGCAGTATATCATGAGGGAATGGAACAAGCAGGTGAAGGGGGGTGTCAGTGTTACAGGATGTAGTACATCACAATGGAATGGAACAGGTAGCTGAAGGGGGGTGCCAGTGTTGCAGGATGCAGTACATCATGAGGGAATGGAACAGGTAGTTGAAGGGGGTGTCAGTGTTGCAGGATGTAGTACATCACAATGAAATGGAACAAGCAGGTGAAGGGGGTGTCAGTGTTACAAGATGTAGTATATCACAAGGGAATGCATCAGACAGGTGAAGGGGGTGTCAGTGTTACAGGATGCAGTACATCATGAGGGAATGGAACAAGCAGGTGAAGGGGGTATCAGTGTTACAGGATGTAGTACATCAAGAGGAAATGAAACAAGCAGGTGAAGGGGGTGTCAGTGTTACAGGATGCAGTACATCATGAGGGAATGGAACAGGCAGGTGAAGGGGGTATCAGTGTTGCAGGATGTAGTACATCACAATGGAATGGAACAAGCAGGTGAAGGGGTGTTACTGTTACAAGATGTGGTACATCATGAGGAAATGGAACAAGCAGGTGAGGGGGGGGTGTCAGTGTTACAGGATGCAGTACATCATGAGGGAATGAAACAGACAGGTGAAGGGGGTGTCAGTGTTGCAGGATGTAGTACATCACAAGGGAATGAAACAGGTAGTTGAAGGGGGTGTCAGTGTTGAAGGATGTAGTACATCACAATGGAATGGAACAAGCAGGTGAGGGGGGGTGTCAGTGTTACAGGATGTAGTACATCACAATGGAATGGAACAAGCAGGTGAAGGGGTGTTACTGTTACAAGATGTGGTACATCATGAGGAAATGGAACAAGCAGGTGAGGGGGGGTGTCAGTGTTACAGGATGCAGTACATCATGAGGGAATGAAACAGACAGGTGAAGGGGGTATCAGTGTTGCAGGATGTAGTACATCACAAGGGAATGGAACAGGCAGGTGAAGGGGGTATCAGTGTTGCAGGATGTAGTACATCACAATGGAATGGAACAAGCAGGTGAGGGGGGTGTCAGTGTTACAGGATGTAGTACATCACAAGGGAATGGAACAGGTAGTTGAAGGGGGTGTCAGTGTTGCAGGATGTAGTACATCAAGAGGGAATGGAATAGGTAGGTGAAGGGGGTGTCAGTGTTACAAGATGTAGTATATCACAAGGGAATGGAACAGGCAGGTGAAGGGGGTGCCAGTGTTACAGGATGTAGTATATCACAAGGAAATGGAACAGGCAGGTGAAGGAGGTGTCTGTGTTACGGGATGTAGTACATCACAAGGGAATGGAACAGGTAGGCGAAGAGGTGTCAGTGTTACGGGGATGTAGTACACTTCAATATCTCACTATTATTAACACGTAAAATATTTTGTCATATTCTTTCTTAATGTTCAGTTCCTTATGCTCAGTCTGTACCATTTCTATTTCTTTTTCCGATTTCACTATCTCCATACATCAGTCTGTCCTACTAAGAGAACAATAAATTGATCTCCCACTTGGTGTCTCTTTCTCATCCTCATTTCATTTCACACATCTCCCCATCAACAGTGAGCCCCCCATCCAGACTGTAGCTTTTCCTCACCTGCCGTCTATTCTACTTTTAACACACTCGATTTCTGCATTATTTGGTGGTCTTCTCTTTTTACATTCTACAAGTATTACCTACCTCTTTATACAGTCTGCAAATTGTACATATGTTGTGCTTTCTCTGTCTTCTCCAGAGTCTAATTTGGATATTAGCATCCATTAATTCATCATAGCAAACAGATTCTTACTGTCCTGTGTTGCAGTTTATATGATTCTGAATTGTTAATTTTTTTTACAACACACTAGCCACGTTTCTAGTCAATAAAGTGTCTGTAGACCTTTACATGCTTATGTTGACATATAAAATATTAGACGAATATGACAGGTATTTGTTGTACTGAATGAATGTAGTAATATCTACAATATAGCAACGGATTCTGGTTCTTGCTTCTGCTTCCTCGCTGCACATTTATGCACATAACTGCATTATGAGCTTTATTCTAATAAGCTATGCCTCTGCAAATTTCTTTGTATTTTACAGTCTGTCCCCCTTCTAATGCCCAAGCGATATATTAGTTATATTTTAGAAAACTGTACATTTTTATATTCTGTTTCAAAAACTGTGAAGAATTATTATCTAGTGTAATCTATTTTTAATTTGGAGCTCTACACCTGGCCTTTTCTGTTAACACGTTTTAGCTCAGTGGCCCTTTACCAGCCAACAAACACTTAACAAAATAACTATAATAAAAAGTTAAAGTCTGAGAGCCATAAAGATTGATATGTATCTGTTAGTTTTATGAATGGTATATACCGCAAACCAAATCAAAGGTTAGTAACCACTATGGCCTTGACATACCACAAATACACATTCTAACAGCACAAACTGCATAATGAGCATCACAAAAGTCATGATGTTTTTCATAAACATTGCCTCATCACTAGAAATAAATAACACTTCAGCATATTTACTACTGCAATCAAGATGTGAGCATTTTTGTGACTGGAAAACATAGAATGTAATTACATGTTAGCGGCTTGGAAACTCCTGGGCAAGAAGAGATAAAACAGTCACTCAGCTTACATGTTTCATTTATAATGGAGCTGGCACTTACATGTCTGAATGGCCATTAGCTGCTAAAATGCTTCACCAAATGTGCTGGTTCACCCAGATTCACTTATGATGACTCATGTGTTATCTGCTTCTCTAAGGCTTTGGCCCCAAGCATACTTCTGTCATCATAGTTCAAAGAGGACCCTAAAGGATTTATGTGAATATTATAAATGTTATTTTAAGCATAATGACTAGCACATATCACCAGACTGAATAATGCAGACCTATCTATATTATATTTAGATGTCAGTCATGAACACCTTTTACATGTACTTTTCTATTGGACATTCCTGAACCAAAGAAGATTATAGGTTCATAGGCTGGTACTAGGCTATCGGCCCTAGGGCCTATACAAGCCTAGCCATAACAATTCCCTGGCTATTTCTTCCCACACTATTTACTTCCCTGGACTCCTGTCTAGCAGGGCGACTGACGTGATATCCGGGGTGAATTTCCTTTCTCCCATCCAATCGTCAAGATTCCTTTTGAAGGGGGTCAAAGAGGCACTCTGCTCGACATGTATGGGCAGTCTATTCCAGAGTCTGGGGAGTCTCTGGGTCAGGAATCTATCCCTTCAGCATGTTTTGTTTATTGTGATGACAAGGTTTAGATCCCTGGAGCGTGTGGCTCTGAAGGATTGTGATTTCTTTAAGTGTAGCATGTCCAACAGCTCTGGGTTTGACATGGCCTTGTATGTTAGGCAGAGATTGCCTCTGAGTTTATGATATGCGACAGAGTTTAGCTGGAGTTTTTTAAGACGCTCAGCACAGGGCATCTGCTTTAGGTCTGTGATTCTTTTAGTGAGGTATTTCTGTGGCCTTTCCAGTTGTTGCAGATGTCTTGAGAGGTACATACCAAATGGGGCATTGTATTCTATAATTGATCTAATGAGGGATGAGTACAGTGGGAGAATGACCTCCTTTTTTCTGGATGAAAAGCCCTTAGTGATGAGGTGTGCCACATAGAAGGATTTCCTGACTGTTGTGGCGATGTGGTTATTGAAGGTGAGACCACTGTCAACCTGTGTCCCTAAGTCTCTTATCACACTTTCGGTGTTTTGTGTACGGACACCTATGTGGTAATTCACAGGTACATGTTTTTTCCCAAAGGGGATAACTATACATTTCTTGTCACTGAGCTTGACCCCATGGCTCTGGCACCATGCATCTGTTTCTGTAAGGCCCTTTTGTAGGGTATCCATATCATTTGGAGATTCAATAATGGCTCCCCAGTTTGCAGTCAGCTGCGAACTTTGTTAGCCAGAGTCCCTTAGTGTTAGCCTGTACTTCAGAGAAGTAGATGCCAAACAAGAGCGGTCCCAGGACTGATCCCTGAGGTACTCCACTTGTCTGGAGCTGGATTTGGAGTCAGCTACTTTTACAGTGTGGGTTCTGTCAGTAAGCCAGATGGCAACCCATTGAGTGATGTAGGGATTAATGCCCAACTTAGTAAGTTTATGTATGATTCTGGAGTGGGGGATGGTGTCAAAGCCCTTGGCGAGGTCCAGATAGGCTGTGTGGACTGCCTTACCCTCGTCCACGGCTCTGGAGACTGATTCAAAGAAGTCAATCAGGTTCAGGAGACAAGATTGGCCCTTCACAAACCCAAACTGGGTGGGGTCCAGTGTTTGAAGGTTGCCAATGTCTTTGTTTATTAAGTTCCATGATAATACGTTCCATGGCCTTGCAGATCAGGCTCGTCAGACTGATGGGGCGGTAGTTCCCAGGATCCAAGGTGGATCGCCCCTTGTGGAGTGGGATAACTGTAGCTGTGTACCACTCAGTGGGCATGAAGCCTGAGCTGTGGGTATGATTAAACATGTCACTTAGGTGAGGTGCCAGTTCATTTTCTAGTTCATGTAGTACACAGCCCAGGATGTCATCTGGTCCCATGTATGCTGTATTCTTAGCTTTGGAGAGTGTGTTTACCTGTGTGGCTGTTATTACCGGAATTTGGCAATCTTCCACTGTTGAGATGGTTCGTTTAGGGGGTGAGAGGGGGGTGAAGTTGGCACTGAATCGATTTGCCAGGATATTGGCAATATCGTTGGGATCAGTATATTTAATGCCATTCTGTTGTAGCTCAGAGCAGATCTGAGCATTGCCATTTAGATTCTTGACATAGTTATAGAATGCCTTGTGGTTGTCTTTGGAATCTTTGGCAATTTTATTTTCATAACTAGCTTTGGAGGATTTTATGAGGGATCTCAGCTTCTTACTGAGGCTGGTAAGGGAGTTTTTTGCATCCTGAGATTTTCCTTTTTTCTACAACAGTTTTTTCCTTTTGTTGTAAAGTTTATTTATGGCAGGGGACCACCAGATTGGCTTCCTTTTTTGGAGGAGAACATCTTGGTTCTATTTGGGATGGCATGTTTCATGCATGAGTGGATGTGGTCATACAGTGCCTTAGTGTAGGACTCAGCAGTCAAACTTTCAGTTCCCGTCTACATGGGTGTCATGAAGTTTGTCACTTCTGACTTGAGTAGCATGCCGTTGGCTTTGGAGAAGTTTTTTATGGAGGTTTCCTTACTTGGGGGTGGGGGTGGGATGTGGATGTTAAGGGTGATTGGCTTATGGTCTGACCTGACCAACAAGGGGGTGACCATAGGTGTGAAGCATCGATTTTCCTTGTTGGTAATGACCAGGTATAGGATATTGGAGCCCCTGGTGGGACTATGGATTAGTTGATCCAGGGCATTGGAATTTATGAATTCTAAGAACCATTGGGCAAAGGTGTTGGTACGTGAGTTTTCCCAGTTAATGGCAGGGTAGTTGAAATCACCCAGTATTAGGGTGTTTGGTTGTATCTTAATATTTTCCAGTATGTTTAGAAAGGTGTAGTGAGAATCTTGGGACATGGTGGGGGATCTGTAGCAAGCTACACTTTGGATTGCAGTCTTATCTAGTGTTAGTTACACCTGGAGAATTTCAGCTGCATTGTGTTGGGCAACTAGCCTGGTGGTGTGAATATCCTTGGTGAATATGGACACTCCTCCACCTTTAGTGTTTCGATCCTGGTTTGATGGCCGAAAAGTGTGGTAAGAGTTGTAGCCTGGTATTGCAGGGGTGCTCTGTGGAGCCTTGAACCAGGTCTCAGTTACTGCACAGATATCGATGTTCTCCATTTTTAGGAGTGCCTCGAGAGAGTGCATTTTGAGGTTTAGACTTCTAGCTTTGAGTAGCATTACCTTCAGATTTTGCATGCTTGTACCTGTTACGGTGGTGGTTTTGTTGTTTGAACTTTGCCTAAAAAAGGCACTATAGGGGTGGCAAGAGCCTTAGCCAGTAACCTGAATCCCAGGGGCAACAGGTGCAGACCATCTATGGCAAAGCATTGTGGTCTGTCGATCATGTCATTCCAGGCAGACAGATACTGGATCCCCTTTGAATGACACCAGAAGCTTAGCCAATTGTTGAAGTCAATAATTTTGTCCTTATATTGTGGTATCATTCTGGGTGAAGGCAGGATGCTACTCAGAGCTAGGGTCATACCTGCCTGAGCCACATGATCTGAGTGCTCTTCCATGTCTCTTTTCATTGTAGTCCAGGGAGGTACGTCTCAAGTCATTCACTCCAACATGTACAATGACAGAGTCATATTTGTACTTGTTGTGGAGTGACTTGAGTGCATGCATTATGTGGCGGATCCTGGCACCCAACAGGCAGCTTACTGTAATTTTCTCCTTGTTCAGCCTGGTGAGTGGGACATCAGTGTGCCTGACTATAGAGTCATCTATGACTAAAGTGTCTTGCCTTAGGGGCTGTTGCTGGGTGGCACACTGGTGTTGTGAGCTATGTGACACTTTGGTTGTGACTGGTGTTTGCTTGCATTTCAGCGTCGAAGGTCCTTGTTGCTTGGGCAGGTTACAATTAAGGGCCTCCGCATATGTGGATTTAGTGTTGCTATGTGTGGATGTTGGTGGTGTGAGTTTAGAAGGGCTACGTGTTGCTTGAGGTGTAGTGCAGGTGTTAACCTTCCCTCTTGACTGTCTAGCACAATCTTGGGTGGAGAGAGCTTTGCTTCCAGTTTGGCTATGTAAGTGCATCTCTCACAGGTTGTAGTGTTGGGTGGTAGGAGGAGAGGGTTGTCTGAGTACATGAGGCAATTGCTGCATTGCCCCAGTATGCCCAGATTCACCAGGTGGACAGGAGAAATCACCAGAAGCTCACCCTTGGACATGCCTGGTTTGGTGCTTTTTTTTTTGAAAAGTACAGGAGCTATTTTCCCTTACCTTAGCAAGGTACTTTGCAATTATAGGCTGTTTAGTGCCTATGATTAATTTCCCCTTATTAATAAGGAGAGTTGAGTGCTTGTATCAGTTTAAGACTTCCTAGTGCTTTCCAGCAGGTATTAGAGCAAGTCCTAGTCACAGGGATGCTTAAAGGTAAGGTAAAAAAAATGGTTTATCCTAAACACTGCAGTGTGTACTACAGAAGTTAGATGTGAAAGTAGGTAACTTGAGTTTTACCTGTCTAAAAAGTTAAGTTTTAGTGGAGAGTCACTATTTTTAAAATAGCAAGATTTATTGAAAGGGGGTGATCATTTTTGTATTTCGGTACTATGGAATACAGTAGGATGGCCAATAAATTTAAATAGTTGAAGGGGAGTGATTTCACAAAATGATAATGTTGTGCTTACTCATACAAGCCAGTGAAAGCAGAGAGGAAATGAGATATATGGTCAAATTAACATAAGAGGCAAGCAACTAGAAAGTCAGTGGTATTTAAGAACACGACAGTGACAGAGTGGGGAGGTGGGGAAAAATTTCTGCCTGACTCACAAGAGACAGAGCTGTGATCTCTTTTGAAGTTTTAATATGCAGTTAAAAGCAGAATACAATTAAAACACAAGGTAAAGAAAACAAATCACAGTATTCAAAATATCAAAAGGCAATAAACTAATACAAAATACAACAAATAAAAAGCAAACCAACCTTCCCTTCACAGTAAAGTGTAGCACAGTCTGGGTGAGCTTTTCTAATAAAGCTCTGAAATGTTTTATTTTACTCCTTAAAAAGAAGGTTTAGTTCCTAGCTCCGCCTCCTCAGTTCACAAATGATTAACCTTAAGTGACCTCTTATATCTTATGTAGGAGTTCTTAATTGATCAGTTCTAATTTCTGCCTGCCTCACAAGAAACAGAGCTGCGGTCTCTTTTGAAGTTTTAATATGGAGTTAAAAGCAGAATACAAGTAAAACACAAGGTAAAGAAAACAAATCACAGTATTCAAAATATAAAAAGACAATAAACTAATACAAAATACAACAAATAAAAAGCAAACTAACATTTCTTTCACAGCAAAGTGTAGCAGAGTCTGGGTGAGCCCTTCTATATATATTATAAGGCACTCATGATAAAGCCCTATAATATATTAATGATAGAGACAATGGTAAAAAATGATACTGTTAATTTCATAGCTGCAAGAAATAAGTAGAACAAACTAATAAGGAAATCCAAAGCTTGGTGAAAGTTAAAGATGACAGCAAGGTTAACGTTGATAGACAAATAACTTAGGTCTGTGTTGAAGAGTTGTAAGAGGTGGTCCACTGCAGGTGGCACAAGAGTTAAAAAGGGATGGAACCTTTCATTGGTAGCCATATGGAAAGGGGTATACATTTGCGGTTATATTTTTTCCTATTATTCCTTTTGTGGGCAGAGATGAGGATCTGAACAACCATATGAAGGAACAAAACATTCCTGGCTAGTCAGCTCCATTGGCTTTAGGTTGATCCACAGGAGGACCTGGAAGGCTGTGCTTGTGTTACATGGTTCACCACTTTCCGGGTGAGTTGCATGCATGGAAGCATGAATGAGCCACCTGTGAGGCAGGCTACAGCAGACACTGCAACACCCATGGGGAAGGAGTTAGTTGCTTAAAGCTCCACAGCACATGATGGCATAACATCTGGCACCTGACTCCTTCCTCCCAGAGAAATTAATTGTCTGACAGGCTGTCACACCTAGAAGTAATAAATAGGTCACTAGGGTGTTCAAAAGAGAAGACTGGTGTTAATTGCGGGGTTGGAGATCCACAAGAATTGAATAATCATCCCTGGCCATTATTGAAAGTGGAGTAACCATTAGGATAGCCAAAGAGAGTGACAGCCCAGATGACACACAGCTGAACCAGCAGGGTTCTGAAGGGCCTCAGATGTAGAAGTTTCTCCAGAAGATGAGATCACAGCAAAGGGAACAACACTTATCAAGGCCAAAACAGGGTTATGAGAATGACTCTGGATGTGTTCTACCTGTCCTTCTGGATAAACGTGGGAATAAATGGAAACAATGGAAAGCATAAATGAGTCCTGGGATCCATCTCTGAATGACAGAATCCTTAAAGCATCCCCCCAGACGAGGAACCAGGGAGTAGAGGTTGCTACATCCATCCCTAACCATGCACCTTGGTCTAGCTGCCACTGAGCATGCACCTTGGTCTATCTGCCATTGACAGTGCTCTCCTCCTCACTAGAGAAGCATTTGAGGTGGCAGTCACTACAGAAGTGGATACATAAAACAGGGTTCCCAAAGTAAGACAGGAGTATATAGCCAATATTGTAAGTTTAATTTGCATGCCTTGGAAATTCTGACTTGAAAAAATAAACATATTTATCAGCCAAGACCATTCTTCCTTAAAGTCTGTTACAAAATCCTCATGCAAAACCTGCATTGAGGAACCGGAAATCACTACCATTAGTCCTATGGTCCTGAGACAATGTACTGCTCATATTATCTGAGACTGAAACAAACTTGGAAACTGCAAACTGAAAGAGAGGAATCCAGTCTAGGAGGAGATGGGTCTTGGAGGACAGAGTGCCTAGGGTGCATTTGATGGATGTAAGCATTTGCAGAAGCTCCATCTGTGACTTTGTAGTGAACCATAATTTTCAAGGACTGAAACAAGTGAAGAAGAGACAGTCATGCTACAATTAGTTTGTCTAGAGTCAATACGGCCAAGAGTCAGTCATCCAGGAAAGGGAACAGTCGATGATTTGCCAACAGTGGTTCTCTGGAAATACTGATAGGCATTCAGTAAGCTTCCATGGGAGTGAGGAGAGACTGAATTGGCGAACCATAAATTGATAATGACTGGCCCCTACCCAGAAGTCCATAGACCTCCTAGAATCCTTTACTATCTTTTATGTGGGGGTAAGTGACTTAGAGTTGCAAAAGGCACATCCAGTCTACTTCTAACCGTAGGAAAGCCGTGACTGCACTGTATCAGTCTGAGTCCCTTTGTTTTCCGATGAATTAAAAGGATCTGAGAGTAATACTTGGCTTGGTAAGACCTCTTGGATTGGGTCTTCTGATGATGAGGTTTAAGACTTCTTTTCTCACCACACTGTAATGATGGGGTGAGATGTCAGGCAGGAAAAGAGAGTGTGGAGTAGTAGAGTGTAGAATGGGACTGAATGTCATTAAGATATTATTATCAGAATCCACTTAACCTGTGTGATGGCCAGACATGCAAGTAAGTATAGAGACTGATAACCCCTCTGAATAATCAGGCAAGGCTTCAGAGATCAAACTGCTGTCCCCTCACCAAAAGACTATGATATCCCTGATTCTACTGATTATTTTTATCTTTGGGCTAATGTCTACTCTGGAAGTTAGCCTTGTTAGCTCCTCATACTTCTGATTTTCTTTTTGTTGTTGGCTATGTCAGGACCACAACTGGCATGGTCTCTTTTGTATCCTCGAGAAAGGGCATTATGGAGTCTGAAACTTCCCACCAGCAGCAGTGAGGGTTTCCTTCTTTCTCGGTATCTTTTTGATATTCCTTAACCTTGGGTCCATCAGGGTGGACCCAAGAAATGGGATATTAAGGAAGGATGTCTTAAAATGCTCAGCAAAGGTGGGCAGTTGCAGAAAATAATTATGGCAGAACACTAGGTTGGTGCCTGCACCATCAGTGGAATTATGAGTCAAGTACTGATTAGGTTAGATATAGATGAAATTCTTGCCACTTATGAATGTAATTTGTTATCAAGGTCATCATCTGGCAACTCTTCCAGCAATGTGGACAACTCATCAGCAAGGGTTCAATAAAACCTCAATGTATGAGATAAGTAGTCTGCTCCTTGTGATAAAGGTAGAGGATACCTAACCTTGGTGCCCAGACTGTTCATTACCCTAGATTCATTTTCTTACTGAGGGTAGACAGCAGGGCTGTGTAGTGTGTAAGCCTTTTTAGGAAGTGTTGTAGTGATGTAGAATCAGTCACAGGAGTCTGAACCCAGTGATTCTAATCTTTGGAAGAACACAGGATCCTCTCTGCTGTCCTAAGAATTGGTGCCACAACATTAGATTATTTGCATGCAGCCCTGCTGTCAAGCATAATTTGTTCTACAGGGGAACCACTATGGAGGAATATGGCAGGACCAAAAAGCCTCCTGCTGAATCCTTTGTAGTGATGTCATAGGGTCCGTGGGCCATCTGTTCCCTTTGTGTGATCATTTAAAGGATCTATCTAGACATGTGATCATTTGAGGGATGGTTGGAAATGTGCAACATAAATGTTGTCTAAATCTGATGTGGGAGATTTCATTGGGTAGTCAATGTGCTTCCCCTCTCTTTACCTGTCCATGGGAAGGAGGAGGATTCTAAGGAGGGACAGGATGCTGGACTACATTTAGATACCCAGGGAAGATCTCACTCGTGGCTTTAAATCCTCTGACCTGCTGTCAAAATAGCTGAGGAGTTAAAGCTGATTGAGGATTGAGAAGTTATGTACTTACCATAACGTTCCATGTTAGTTGTCTTCTTCTCGCCTTCTTTCTTGCTGGATGGGTTCAGAGCCGAACCTCGGCTCCGACTCTGCCTATTACTAAAGCTCGAGAGCTATTTTCTCTGGCTCGAGGCTATACTATGTCCCATAATGCTAGGCGTCATATACCCAGATCTCGTTTGATAGCTAACACTATGGACATACATGTCCCACCACAAGAAAAGAGTAAATCTATCTAATATATGTAAAAATAAGCTCTTCTACATATATCTCTTACAAGGGCTACCAAAAGGGGAACAAGAGAACTAGCTGAGAAGATAACTCTGGTGACAAAAAATATCTCACAAGATACTCTAGGTCTTTCCAGGAAAGGGGGATGGACGGTGGGATGCAAGAAAGAAGGCAAGAAGAAGACAACTAACATGGAACGTTATGGTAAGTACATAACTTCTCAATGTTAAGTTGTCAATCTCGCCTTCATTCTTGCTGGATGGGACAGCGTCCCTAGCACCTTAGTCCTGGGTGGCTCAATGGAACAGACTCTTGAGTACAGTGGAACCAAAATCAGCCCGACTTCTGGAGGCAATGTCCAGTTTGTAATGAGAAATGAAGGTATGAGGGGAGGCCCATGTGGCTGCTGCATAAATAGAATCCATAGGTAACCTTGCTTGAAAAGCTACCGAGGAAGCTAATGCTCTAGTTGAATGAGCTCTAGGCTTGGTAGGGGGCTCCTCATGCCTCAATTGATAGATTAACATGATAAGAGAGGTCAACCATCTGGACAAGGTTACTTTATAAACTGGAAGGCCTTGCTTTCCTTCCGTGTAAGACAGGAAGAGCTGTTCTGATTTTCTCGACTGTTTTGTTCTATCAAGATAGAAGCGTAGTTGACGGTGAATGTCTAAACAATGTAGTCTTCTCTCAGCTCTATCAGTATAATTTGGTAAGAAGACTGGGAGAGCAATAGTCTTATTAAGATTTTTTTTAGAGAGTACCTTAGGTAAAAAGGAAGGATTAGTCCTAAGAGACACTCTATCTTTGTGAAAAACAAGATAAGGGGGGTGCACAGAGATAGCTTGTAGTTCCGAAACCCTTCTCGCTGAGGTAATAGCTACCAAGAAAAGTGTTTTCCACACGAGCAGGAAGTAGCTGGTTCAAAGGGAGGAAGAATTAAAGAAGACAGTAACAAATTTAGATCCCACGGTGGAGGAGGGTCTTTAATCGGGGGCCTAAGTAATAGGGTTCCTTTTAGAAAGGCTTTGCAAAGCTTGTGGGACATAATACTGGTCTCTGACAAGCCAAAGTGGAAATTTGCAATAGCCGCCAACTGGACCCTGATAGTGGCTGAGGAAGAGCCCGTTTGGAAAAGTTCGGCCAAAAACTCTAGAACTGTTTGGACAGGAGCTGTGAAAGGGTCCACTTGATTTTTCCTTGCCCAAATACAGAAACGCTTCCATTTACTAGCATACGTCCTTCTGGTGTTAGACTTGTGAGAGGCAAGGATGATATCACGTACTGACTGAGAAATTAAGGGAAGCCTGGCTAGGGATGGAAGTGGAGCAACCAAGCTGTGAGGTTGAGAGATGGAAGGAACTGGTGCAGCCTGCCTGATTGATGGGTCAGAAGGTCTGGCACTGGGTCCAGATGCCAGGGCTGTTCTAGTAAATGACGTTGCAGGAACGGAAACCAAACTTGTCGGGACCAGTAAGGGGCAATGAGGATCATCCTGGATCTCAAGGCAGTTGCTTTCTGGACTAACTGAGTAATTAAGGGAAAAGGGGGAAAAGCATATAGAAGACCCCGGGGCCAATCGTGGACTAGACCGTCTCTGGGAGGGAGACCCAGAAGAGGAAAGAAGGTGAAGAAATCCTGACACTTGCTGTTTTGAGGGGTTGTGAAAAGGTCGCAGCAAGGCTGACCCCACCTTCTGAATATTTGTTCCGCTACTAGCTGGTTTAGAGACCACTCGTAGGGCATGAGAATGGCCCTGCTCAGTCTGTCCGCTATGACGTTGGACTTCCCTGGAATATGCGTTGCTACCAGAAACTGTTGAGAAGAGATCACCCACTGCCAAAGTCTGAGCCCTTCCCAGCATAGGGGGGTAGGACCTGGTTCTGCCCAGCTTGTTGATGTACCACACTACAGACATATTGTCTGTCTGCATTGCAATCGTCCCGGTGGGTAGAGAGTTCTGAAGGACCTGCAACGCCAAAAGTACCGCTCTCATCTCCAAGACATTTATGTGCAGGTGGCACTCGAAGGGTTGCCATGTGCCCTGGACTGTCCTGCCCTGAAAATGCCCCCCCCAACCTGATCAGGGAGGCATCCATTGTCACGGTGGCAACCAGAGGGGGGAGAACAACAGGTCTGCCCAGGAGCACCTGAGGCGAGACCATCCACCAAGAGAGGTGTCTCTTGCATGACTGACTGATGAGAATGTTGTGAGACATGGGAAGCTGCTGAAAGGACCACTGGGAAAAAAGCATCCACTGCAGTAGCCGCATATGAAAATGAGCTAGGGGGAGCAAGGTGATTGTTGCTGCCATTACACCAAGTGTTTTCAGTACAAATCGGGCTTGGACCCTGTCCTCCTGTAGTAGGATTTGAACATGGCTGAGAATGTCTGAAACTCTTTGAGTAGGTAGTTTTGCTGACAACTCCACCGTGTTTAACACGGCGCCTATGAAGGCAATATGCTGACAAGGCGACAAGGCAGACTTTTCGAAGTTTATAGAGATGCCTAGCACTTTGCACGTTTGCACAGCGTAATCCCTGGCTTGAACTAGCTGGTGCCTGGTGGTGGCAGTAAGGAGCCAGTCATCTAAATATGGAAACACCTGGAATCCTCGTCGTCTCAGGTGAGCCGCAACCACTGCCATGCATTTGGTAAACACCCTGGGGGCTGTGATGAGGCTAAAAGGCAGGGCTCTGAATTGGTAGTGACTGGCTCCCAGCTGGAAGCGGAGAAACCTTCTGGAGCGCCTGTTCATTTTGATATGGTAGTACGCATCCTGAAGATCTATAGAGCACATCCAATTGTCCTGACCCAGAAAGGGTAGAATGGATTGTAGCGTGACCATCCGGAACTTCGTTCTTTGAACAGACTTGTTCAGCCTGCTGAGATCTAAAATATAGACATACTGAAGAGAACCCAAACTAATGAACTGATATGAACGAAAAGACACCAGCCAGATGAGTAGATCCAATTTAATAACGAAATAAACTTGAACAGCCACTTGAACAGCCACAAAACGAATTTAAAAAACACCAGGAATAAATCACAAATATACGTAAGCGCTTTCGTTTAAAAGGTTTTAAACTTTATCAGACAATAACCTCCATTACATCACTTCCTTTTATAACATTCACCAATTTCAAAAAAATTGTGCCAAATTCTAAATCAAATTGGAGCATGCTCAGTTATAAAAAAGTGGAAGATAGAATTTTTAAGTAACAAAAAATCAAGGAATGCATAAATACAATAGATACGAAATTAAATGAATAAAATTAATTATATTAAATACTAACTTCATATTAAAATTATTTATAAATAAAAAAATAAATACATATTAGACAGTAAATACATATTAAACATTAATAGAATCACAAACTTCGTAATCTCTTAAAATA
This sequence comes from Protopterus annectens, assembly GCF_019279795.1. NCBI lineage: Eukaryota > Metazoa > Chordata > Ceratodontiformes > Protopteridae > Protopterus > Protopterus annectens. The sequence continues at coordinate 387,464,959 of NC_056738.1, forward strand.
TCACTATAATAAAATTATAATATTTGATAATTAGTTATATTATATTACATTGACTTATTACTCCATACTCTCCTTCATAATATTTATAAAATTCTTAAAATCAATTTTATATTAATCTTTAATTTTATTCCTAGTTAACGCTTTTAATTTTAAAATTGGCCCTATAGTACTTCTTTCATTTAAACCTGGCCATGAATCTGCTTGTATGATGCTAAGGATGTTTTAGTTACAATAGACGTATACGACTTATACACAGTAATTCCCCAAAATATTGGGCTTCAATGGATTAGTGAAATTTTATTTGAATCTTCTTTTAAACAAGATTTGAATAACCTTTTAATTGAACTTATTGAAATTGTATTAAATAATTATTACATTAAGTTTAATAGTCAATATTATATTCAAAGAAAAGGTATAGCCATGGGGTCACCGTGTGGGGGGACATATGCAAATTTAGTCATGATGTTTTAGGAACGGAAATTTATATTTAATAGTAAATATCATAATTATATCAGATCATATCACTGGTTTCAAGATGACATTTGTCTAATTTGGAAGGAAAATAAGGATATTTTAAATGAATTCTTAAATTATATTAATGGAACCACAAACTTTTTTAAATTTACATGGAAGATTAATTTAGATGAAATTAATTATTTGGATATTAATTTGGTTAAAGATTATGAAGCTAAGGCCTATATTTCTTTAATTCATAGGAAAAAAACTTACTCCAATGGTTTCCTTCATTATACTAGCGAACATCCTGAACATCAGAAAAAATCTGTAATTAAAGGCCAGTTAGTTAGAGCCGCTCAAATTATTACTAAATTTTCCAATTTTACGAAAGAATGTGAACATTTAAAAAGGATGTTTATTAACAAGGAATACCCAATATGGTTAATTGATAAACTAATACTGGAAGTTAAACAAAAAAGAAGAATTGGGTATTTTAAGCCAATTTTGAAACTTAAAAGTGAATTAGGTTATGAGAATGACATTAATGTAAGCACACTTAAGTTAGATAGTAGGAGCACCAATGCTTGCTTAAATATTTCTAGTAAAAATGTGAATAATAAACATGAAGAATTTTCAAAAGCTTTAGTAATTACTTTTACACAGGATTACCAAATTCTGAAAGATGTATTTAATAACAATTGGGAAATTTTACTTGAAGATTCTCAGTGTAAAAGACATATAAATAAATTTCCCAAAATAGTTTATAGAAAAGGAAAAAGTCTTAAAGATCTATTGAAATTTACTAATAATAATAAAAAAGAGAAGATGAAGACTGGGAATTATAAATGTGGAGCATGTAAATGGTGCCATAAAATTCAAGAAGGAAATAGTTTCAATATACGGGATAAGAAATATTACATGAAAAAGAAATTTAATTGTAAATCAAAAGCAGTTGTTTACTTAGCAATGTGTAATTCCTGTACCTCGTTCTACATAGGTAAAACAGAAAGAATGTTCACGCAGAGAATATATGAGCATGAATACGCAATAAAGAATAAAAAAATGAACAATGCGTTAGTAAAACACGTTAATGAATGTAACGACCATAAATTTTACTATACAAGTGGAAATAAAAGATAAAGCTCCTTGGAATTTATTTTTAGAAGAGAGAGAACTTATATGGCAAATAAAGTTACAAGCAGATTCATGGCCAGGTTTAAATGAAAGAAGTACTATAGGGCCAATTTTAAAATTAAAAGTGTTAACTAGGAATAAAATTAAAGATTAATATAAAATTGATTTTAAGAATTTTATAAAGATTATGAAGGAGAGTATGGAGTAATAAGTCAATGTAATATAATATAACTAATTATCAAATATTATAATTTTATTATAGTGATATTTTAAGAGATTACGAAGTTTGTGATTCTATTAATGTTTAATATGTATTTACTGTCTAATATGTATTTATTTTTTTATTTATAAATAATTTTAATATGCAGTTAGTATTTAATATAATTAATTGTATTCATTTAATTTCATATCTATTGTATTTATGCATTCCTTGATTTTTCGTTACTTAAAAATGTTATCTTCCACTTTTTTATAACTGAGCATGTTCCAATTTGATTTAGAATTTGGCGCAATTTTTTTGAAATTGGTGAAGGTTATAAAAGGAAGTGATGTAATGGAGGTTATTGTCTGATGAAGTTTAAAACCTTTTAAACAAAAGCGCTTACGTATATTTGTGATTTATTCCTGGTGTTTTTTAAATTCATTTTGTGGCTGTTCAAGTGGCTGTTCAAGTTTATTTCGTTATTAAATTGGAATTACTCATCTGACTGGTGGCTTTTCGTTCATATCAGTTCATTCGTTTGAGATCCAAAATAGGTCTTTAGTCCCACGTCTTTTTTGGTACCAAAAAGAATTTGGAGTAGATTCCGGATCCTTGTTGGTCTGCTGGGACTGGCTGGATGGCCCTTTTTGACAGCAGCTTTGAAATTTCTGACGCTGCTTGATCTCTCAGACCAGGTGGAATGTTTGGAAGGGGCCCTTTAGGTTGTTGCAGGATGTGGATAAAGGGGATTCTGTAACCCTCGGATATGATCGACCGTACCCATCTGTCTTGCATAAGGGAATGCCAGGCTTCTGGGTACAATGAAAGTCTTCCCCCGACTGCCTCCGAAGGTGGACATTCGGGCAGCTCCTCAGGGGTGCTGGAAAGGTTTGTCAGAGAAAGATTCTCTGCTACCCTGATTTTGTGGACCCCCCCCCCTGCCCCTAGGGCGGCATCTGTTATTGTTCCCTCCTCTGCCTCTGGAGGGGAGCTCACCACATGCGTCAGGCAGTACTCCCTGGGGTTTATGTAACCATATTTTTCTGCCCTTTTGACCCTTAGGGTATGGTTTAGAAGGGGCGGAAAAACAGACTCCCAAGGCAGAGAGAGTCTTGCCTTCCTGCTCACACCTGGTCAATGTATCCTTCACTTGAGGTCCAAACAGGGCAGAACCGTCAAAGGGGGTGTTAGTGAAGGATGCCTTGAAGGGGTCAGCAAAGTTGCAAAGCCGCATCCAGACGTGTCTCCTTAGAGCAACACCCGTGCTTGCGGCCCTACTCACTCCATCAGCTGCATAAGAAATGAGCCGCATGGAGGAGTTGACAATAGAGTTCAGGGTCCCCAGCTGGGAGTTAATCTTTTCCTGAGACCCCACAGCTGTTGGGTCCTTAAAAGGTATCACCCAGTTCTTTAAGGAGGTCTCTCTGAAGACGGGTGAAATGGCACAAGTAATTCAGCGACCGCATGGCAAAGGTTGCTAAAGAAAACATCTGCTTGCCATACCTAACCATAGTCCTAGATTCCTTATTAGGAGGATGGGCAGGTACTGAAGGGTCAGCCAACTCCTTCTTAGTGGCTGCCGCCACCACCATGGCATCAGTGGGGACACCCTTAGAGAGAAACTGCTTGTCTGCCGGGGCTGTAATAAATTTTGTAGGCCTCTGGGGAGTTGGTTCCATAGTATCCGGTATCCAAAGCTGTCCACGCCTTCCTAGCCACCAGCTCCATGAGTGGGTCGAAAGACGGGGACACCCAGGAGGTGGAAGGGCGAGAACCGAACGCATCCAGGTACACCGACTTGTCCTCGGAAGGGTTGAGGGTGGACCAGTTCCCCCTCTGTTTAAGGATCTCTAGGATGTCAGAAAAAGAGACATCCTCAGAGGGGGACCTTGGGGACCCTTCCGAATCATCCAGGTCGGTGTCAGATGTCACTGACTCAGGGGAGTTGACATGCTTTCTCTTGCATGTCCTCTTCCGAGGGGGCTCCCTGCAGGATCAGGGGAGGCCTCGGAAGAGGAGGAAACGCCCAATGGAGTGGCCTGGAGCTTCGGTTCTCTGTGCTTGGGTTCGGGAGGGTAGGCAGGGGCCAAAGCAGGCACCGTGGAGGGAGGGGCCGACGAGGCTGACCGTGGCACCGGTATGGGAGCCAGCACGCTCCTCATGACCTCAAAGGCACCCCTGTCAGGCAGGAAAGAGGGACCCAGCTCCAAGGAGATGAGAGCTCCTCCCTGCACTGAGAGGGACGGCTCCGAGGCCGATGTCGGGGCCAAACTCACCTGCGCCGAGGCTCTGAGAGGGAGAACGGGGTCAGACAAGGGTCCAATGCCACTCACCCCCTTGGAGCCGATGAGGGAGTCTCAACGCCCGGATCCCTCCAAGGACGGAGCCACTGAAGGGATCGGAGCCAACGAAGGAACCGATTATGAAGGGAATGGTTCTGACGCCCTAACGGTACTAACCTCGACGACCTCTGGCTCCGAACTCAGCAGAGTAGTCAGAGAAGGAACTTGAGCAGGCGTTGGGGTAGCCCCTGTCTGGTGAGATGGACTATGCAATAACTGGGCCAGTGCCTGCGACTTTAAAAGCCTGCTGACTACCCTCTCGAGGTCATGGTCTGAGAGCCTGGAAGACCTGGAGGAGTGAGACCTATGGCTCCGCTCCGACAGCAAGGGGGACTTCGGAGCCAATCTAACCGACTCCAGTGAAGGAGACCTGGAGCGTTTACGGCTTGGGGATGGCTCCGACAACAAAGCCGGATCCGACTGAGGCCTCGATGAATCGGTTCCAGCTGGAACCGACAAGGCAGAAAGAGGACTGCTCTGCGCCAGCTCCGAACATGGAGCCGACGATTTGGCTGGCTTTGAAGGTTTTCCGGAGATGGGCTTGGGCAGAGAACCTTCAGGCTTTAATAAGCCTCTGAGAATGAGCTTATTTCTGCGTTAATGCAGGACTCTGGGGCTAAAAGCGTGACAGATGGAACAAGAGTCCTGCAGGTGCAGAGGGCCCAAACAATACACACAAGAAGTGTGACCGTCTGTCAGAGACATCTTCTGACAGCACGAGTCACACTTCTTGAATCCCGATACCTTGGTATCTTTGGACATGATACCACAGGGTTGAGACAAAGAATCTAAACAAGAACACTAACACACTCAACAAAAAATTTAAGTTAAGCTAACTAGTAAAAGGAAGACAGAAATTCCACACACACACACACACTAAGGGGAAAACTGTACTAACTACTGAAGAGAGGATTAGGCCCGTCCACCTTAAGGGTGGAAAAAGGGGGGGGGACTACAGAAAAAAGGGTAGGGAAACTAGTCGCTACTCTCTAAACAGTAATTAAATAAACTAAAGAGAAAAATATCTATGAAAAACTAGCTGTAGATACAAAATTTTCAAATAAGACCTGGAGCCGGAGAAAACGCAACCTCGTAGCTGAAGTGGCAAACGAGATCTGGGTATATGACGCCTAGCATTATGGGACATAGTATAGCCTCGAGCCGGTGAAAATAGCTCTCGAGCTTTAGTAATAGGCCAAGTCGGAGCCGAGGTTCGGCTACGAACCCATCCAGCAAGAATGAAGGCGAGATTGACAACTTAACATCATATATTTGCAGGTGTTAACAACACATGCAAAAGAGACTCCAACACTGATCCCTCCTGATGGGTGCATATCTAGAGTGACAAAATATACCTCAATGGCTTCATCTCTGGGTTAACTGTTTAATGGTGGAACTATCATTGGTATAGTCATCAGTCTCTGGCCACTGCCACCAGCATTTTGGCTGCAGTAGTGATGGTCTGCAGTAACTTTTCTACTCTTGCCATTTTTGCAAATGGACCATTACATAGCCTCTTAACAAACAGAGTTAAAAAACTCTCATTATACAATGACTCCCCATTAAATATTCAAAAATGTGCATGCTGATTGGTCAGCGTGCACGTTGTAAATCAGAGTTATAGTAATGGAAAAAGGTCCGGTCGCCTGGACTTTTTCCATTACTGTAACTCTTTTTTTTTTTACAGCAACGGAGAATGTAAGATCTCCGTTGCTTCACACTGTTTCGCTATGTTAAACGAGTTTAACATAGCGAGACAGCTTTAAAAAAGCAACAGAGATTCTACGTTGCTTTTTTTTAAGCTGTCTCGCTATGTTAAACTCATTTAACATAGCAAAACAGTTTTTAAAAAGCAACGGAGATCTTGCTTTCTCCGTTGTTTTTTTCAAAACTGTCTCACTATGTTAAATGGGTTTAACATAGCCAGACAGCTTTAAAAAAGCAACGGATATTCTCAGTTGCTTTTTTTTAAAGCTGTCTCGCTATGTTAAACTCATTTAACATAGCGAAACAGTTTTTAAAAAGCAACAGAGATCTTGCTTTCGCCCACAGCTCTGATGTACTGCGTAGGCATGCGCAGTACATCAGAACTGCCGCAGAATAACAGACAGCTGTGGAAGGGTAGCAATGAGGCATTATACAATGCCATTATTTAAGAAAAGTAATTATTTTTTTTCTTAAATAATGTCATTGTATAATAGCAATAACCCACTTCTGGGTGTGGGTAATGCTGGATTTACCCATGGTTGGCTTTGTTTGGCCACTTGGGCTTCGCCCTCATGACCAAACCACACCAACCGTGGGCAAATCCAGCATTACCCACACCCAGGGGTGGGTTATTGTTATATTATACCCCACAGGATTGTCTTTCTTATGATGGGGGAAAAATGTTGTTCTGACATTTCTGCTGTTTCAATGTGGGAAAATTTATGCTCAAAGCAGGTGATCTTGCAGACACAAAGGAGACGGTCATAGGACTTTGGCATTGAAAAGTGTGCAAAGCAGGTGCCTGCTGCAGTCTATTAGCATGTGGAATATTAAAGACAGCAGATATACTAGTGTTAGAAAACATTGTAGTTTACAGTACAAAAGAAAAAGATGTAAGTTCTTCCCCCAAACCAAACTGTTACAACTTAACAAAGTTTCATAGCAAGGACCTTCAAGTAATCCCACATAAATGTGATGCATTCTATTTCAATAGGACTCGGTCTCTCTCTCTCTCTCTCTCTCTCTTAGCCTCTCATTAGCTCTCTTCTTGATTCCTGTAACAAGAATCGCTTTCTTTCGCTGGTGTCTTTTGCAAGGTCTTCATTTACTCTGCTGTCTCTCTTATAGAGACACTGCACCAGACATTAAATCATTCCTAAAAGAAAGGCAAACAATACTCTCTGTATAGACTTAACATAGTCCTACTTTTATATAGAACTGTTTCATTAAGCAAGCCTGCTCTAGCAGGTTTCTTTCTGCTCTTTAAAGTGATAGCAACACTTAATGGCTAATACAACAAAAGTCCCTTTCATTTTTTAAGACATATTGCTTTTCTACAATAGCAGTTCCACTCACATACACTAAGCACAGATCAGAGCACTACTTATTATATATGTATGGAAGAGTGGAGTATGCATTTAAAGGTTGGTAAAATGTTGAGAAATACTGTGCCCTTAAAAATGGGGACATGCAACTGTTTCTTACAATTATAAGATAGGTAATTAAATGTATTTGATAGAATACTGACCCATTACTGACTTTCTAAAAAGGCTGTATCTAAAAATCAGGAATCAGGATTGTAGTTCCTTAATCAGAGATTTGGTGTGGGATAAAGCAAGGACTTTACCCGAAGATAAATTTAGGGCGTCTAGTCTTTGTGGCTTGGGGCTAACTCAGATGTGGATAATTGTTATTTGTTAAACAAGAGAGAGCCTGGTAGGGCCTGCAGTTGTGAATTGCTATTTACGCAGACTGTATGAAGGCATGCAACAGACAGAGCTTACATGGTGGAGATAAATTCAAGGCACTGTTTATTTTATCAGTAGAAAAGCCAAAACATTGTGGGTTGTATTTCTTTTTATTTTTTAAGTTTTCCATTGAATCTACAAAATAAACATATAAACCTATCTTTTTATATAAGTTTTCCTCTAGTGTTTTTCAAACTAACACTGGTGGACAATGTGAGCAGTTTTGGACAAGGACTTGCCAAAAGACATGTATACTCATACAGAGACTCAGAGTAACAAAAAAGAAAAAAAAGAGAATTAGAACAGAAGCTACAAAATAGGGTGCTAAAATCTGGTTGCAGACAGAGAGTAAAAAGGATCTCTGTGTTTCCAAAATCTGTTCCAATGATAAAGTTACAGAAACCTAATAGTGTAAGAGATCAGTGTAGGAACTGAAGGTGAAATTATGGAAAGCCCCGGAGTAAAAAAAATAAAAATAAAATAAAAACATCAGTACAAGATAAACAGCTGCCCAGAGGCTTACAACATGTGATAGGACAGAAGTAGAAGAAGTAAAACATGGAAGCCCCTCAGAGCAAATAAGTGTTGATAGATACTAAAAGTGACATAGGTAAGAATGCAGAGCTTGATACCCATTATTGTCCAATGGGAACAGAAATATACAGGGAAAAGGAACTCTCAAGAGAGTTGTTTAGACAATGGAACAGTAAAAAGAGATTTTTGTCTACAGCAACCCTTCACAGAGGAAGATGAAGAAGAAGCTGTAGTACCAGTATTATGGGGAAACAAAGCTATACCTTCCACCTCAAGACAAGCTAGTGAGGAACGTAACCTTGATTTAATGAACTTAAAGGTAATCCACATAAACTTTCAAATGTACATAAGGAAGATCATACTTTAAGTAGGGAAGGACAGAATACAACCAAGGTTGCAGATGTGAAAGTTAACAGGATGTCCCCTCTACTTCATATCTTTATTTTGAATTGAAAAATGACTTCTTATATAGCAGGAGTGAAGATAGGGAGGAATTTCTACATCAGTTGTCAGTGTCAAGATCTATCAGGAGACCGGTAATAAAGTTAATCCTCAGCCACATGTTAGGAGGTCACCTGGGAATAGACAAAAGTAAGGTATGTGCTCTAACCAGATTTTACTGGTCAGTCATGATGAAAGAGATACAAAGATATCTGTGCTTCTTGTACAGCATATCAGAAAACTGCAGTTTATTCTAGATTCAAAATTCACTGATCTCCAAACCTCTTATAGAGGTGCAATTTGAACATATTAGGCTGTAACATTGTGCTTTAGTACATACTAATAACAATATGAGTTGAAACCTTCAAAAATCAGTGCCATTATGCAAAGCTAATGCTGAGGGTACTGCCAGAGAACCAGTAAAGTTATTCTTCAGAGTGTGTATTCCTAAAGTGATATTTACTGACCAAATCATTCTCTTTTAGTCAAGGGTATTGCATCAGTTATGGAAATGCTTTAATGTAATACAACTGAAGACATCAGTTTATATGTTTGTTGTTAGTATTTCATGATATAAGAGTACTGTTTTCTATCATGTAATGGGTAAATGTGGAGCTTTTCTCTCTAGATGCCGGCTGAAAAAGGGTATGCATACTAGCCAGGTAAACAAATGCAAATAAATAAATACATACATATAAATATATACCTAAGATAACTAATGGAAGGTTTGATAACCTCAGCCTTCACTGCTTAACTGTGTGACTCTGAGCAAGTCATTTAACCAGACAACACTCCCAGACTGAGTCTGAAATTGGTCTGTAGAGATCAGTGCTCTATCCCAGAAAACATATACAAATAAATAAATAAATAAACATAACACAAAGATGACATCCGGACCTGAAAAAGTAGCAGCATCACAGAAACAATTAGTAAGAGAAGAAGTTCAGATAATGTTCAAACTTGGAGTGACAGAGGAGTCACAAAGTGAAATGAGTAGTCTAGTAGTGCTAGTTATTAAACCTGACAGAAGTATTATATTCTATAATGACTTTAGGAAATTGAATAGGATATCAAAGCTTGATAGCTATACTATGCTCATAACTGATGAGTTGATAGAGAACTTAGGAAATGCCAGATACTTGGCAGTATCAGATTTGACAAAGGGGTACTGGCAGATACTACCCACCCCCTTTGCTAAAGGAAAAAAAAAAAGTTTCATAAACCCTGAGTGTGGGCCTCTATGTAGGCCCAGCCTCCTTTCAGAGACTGATGGACAAAATCCTGAAGTGTTACTCACACTGTGTTTCTGCATATCTGACGATATGTTCAACCATTCACAGGACAGTGAGCTGCAATTACCAAAAGGGCAGGTTATGTCAGAATCAACAAGATGAGTAGATCTGATTGTGAATGCTAAGAAAAGTAAATTGGGCATGGTAAAAGCCAAGTATTTAGGATACCTTACAGGAAGAGGTTTGGTAATACCACAATTAGAAAGAACAGAGATCACAAAAAGTTAGTCCATATACATCAGTAAAAGACAAGCAAGGCTTTTCTCAGACTAGCTAGGAATATAGAACATCTTTACTTAGTTTTGCAACTTCTCATGTCCTTTGATGAATTTCAGAAAAGGAAAAGCCCCTGTCAAGGTACAGTGGATCTTTGAGGTAAATGGGAAATCCAATGATCTAAAACTAATTTTATGTTTGGAAGCAGTGCTAGTGATTCCTGACTCTACTACGAAAGTTACTATATATATATATATATATATATATATATATATATATATACACACACACACATATATATATATATATATATATATATATATATATATATATATATATATATAAAATGTATATGGATGCCTCAGAGGTAGGTTTGGGAGACATGTTCTTCCAAGAAATTCAAGGTAAGGAACACCTTGTGTACTACATCAGCAGAAAATTAAGCAGTGCTGAAAAGATATTCAGCCAAAAAAGATTGTTTAGCAGACACACATTTCAATATGGTAATTAATCATGCCCCATTATAAAATCTAAGTAAATAGACAGATGGCAGTACAAAGTTGTGCTGATGGGCACAGTCCTTACAATCCTTCCCATACACAGTGACCCACCAGTCATTATAATCCTTCCCATACACAATGACCCACCAGTCATTACAATCCTTCCCACCAGTCATTACAATCCTTACCATACATAGTGACCCACCAGTCATTATAATCCCTCCCATACACAGTGACCCACCAGTCATTACAATCCTTCCCAAGCAAATCACCCACCAGTAATTGTAATCCTTCCCATACACAGTGACAGACATGCAGGAACTAGCTAAAATAATGCCAATGGGTTGTCGAGGTCCTACAACCAGTCAGTGTGAGTTCAAAGCTGATGGTTTTGTGCTTTAAAGAGGGCAGTAGTATCACACTGAGTATGAATATGTGAATTATGCCTTTAAATGTAGGTAAAATGGAGCCTTGCTCCATGGTGCAGAGGAATGGAGCCCTATCACCCAGGAGTTTGAGTAGCAGCTCATGTTAGATCCAGTATATTTGATCCTCTAGTTGGAGAGTGTGTTCACTCAGAATCATACTTGGTAGTATGACTTCCTTGTTAAAGACTGGCAAAACTACCCCTAACTGATTCAAGGGGAGGGGCAAGCTGCTTGAAGGCAACACCCATTATGGAAGTGAAAGGACAGCCTCCACGGTAAGCCCATTGCATGTCTACCCCTGGTACTTTGCTAGGTGCATGTGAGGAGTAGGGATTAAAGCTGTAAAAATGTCCACCCTCCTGGATGACTGTCTGAAAGATGGCCTCCTCTCAGCTGACCCACATACCAGTGACACAGAATGAATGGATCAGTTGACTAGAAAGGGGTTGGTGATTAGCATATGAGGGGGCAAAGAGAGTTAAAAAGTGAGAAAATGCAAGTTGTTCCAATAAATATTTAAGTGTTAAGTGAATGCATTAGATAGAACAATGATCTATGAATGACTGTATGAAAAAAACTGTAGCTAAATAATAAGAATCAAGAAGCCAGTTCTTCAGTCAGAGCTTCATAGTGGGGTAAATTAGGGGATGTACCCAAAGACTCATGGAGCTTGATAGCCCAATAGGAGCTTCACATAGATGTGGCCCAGGACCAATGCAGGTGAAGATTTTTGTTGGGTGTTAAAACTGAAGATAAAGCCTGTCAGGGCTTACAGACATGACTTGTTTAAATAACTTGTTTGATGGAAAGGCTGTAACAGACTGAAATTATGGTGGAGATAACTTTAAGATACTGTCTGTTTGCAGTAGGCTGTAGTTTTGTCGTTTTCTCTTTTCATCTGCATAGTAAACCCATGATTTTTACATAAAGTCTGCCCTTCAGAGTCATGTGTATATATGTACACATAGAATAATAGGAAGTTACTAAGCTATTGGCCCTGAAGCCCATACAAGCCTAGCCAAGAATTTAGCCCATGTTCTGACAAGTCAGCATCCGATGCACCTATCCAGCAGGGACACAGGTGAAATCCCAGGGGTGTATTTTCTGTTCCCCATCCAGTTATCCAGGCTGCATTTAAAAAGGGATAATGAGGTACTCTGCTTGACGTGGACAGGGAATCTATTCCCTAGAAGGGGGAGTCTCTGGGACACAAATCTGTTCCAACAACAAGTCCTATTGATGTAACAGACCAGGCTGAGGTCGCACATGCAGGTTACTCGAGTGGGGCTTGACCTGCGGATATGCAGCAATCCCATCGAGGCAGGGTCCGATATTGCTTTGTATGACAGAGAGAGGCTACCTCTGAGGAATGTGTATGAGACTGAGTAGAGGGACAGGGCTTTTAGCCTGGCTGTATAGAGTAGATGTTTGAGGCTCTAGATTCTCCTGGTAAGGAACCTCTGTGGTCTCTCCAGCTGCTGCATGTACTTTGTGAGGTACATGCTGAAAGGGACAGTATACTCAATAATGGGTCTTACAAGGGAAGAATACAGGAATGTTATGATCTCCTTGTCCCAGGATGAGATACCCTTCCTAATGAGGTGGACGATGTAGAAAGCCCTCCGTATAATGGAGGCAATATGGTGGTCAAAAGTCAGGTTGTTATCAACCTGGGTGCCCAAGTCCCTCAAGACTGATTGTGTGCTTAGGATCTAGTTATCAATGTGATAATTTATGGGGATGTCACTCTCTCCAAAGGGGATGATGATGATGCATTTTTTGTTATTCAGTTTGAGGCCATGTTTCTGGCATCTGTCATTTGTTTGGGTGAGACCCTCCTGGAGGACGTCTACATCACTACAGGAACTGAGGACAGTGCCCAGGTTGCAGTCATCGGCAGACTTGGTCAGCCATAGCCCACTGGTTTTGTTCTGCACCTCAGAAAAGTATATCCCAAACAACAGAGGCCCCAAGACCGATCCCTGCGGTACGCCGTTCATTACAGGTTTACTGCTTGAGGTGGCTTCACTTACTTTGATTAGGTGAGTTCTGTCACTGAGCCAGTTTGCTACCCATCTGGTAACATATGGATTGATGCCTAATTAAGAGTTTATCTATTATACCCAAGTGAGCAATATTATTGAAGGCTTTGGCCAGGTCAAGGTAGGTGGTGTGCACCATCTTCCCCTCATCCATGGCTTTGGCGACTGTCTCAAAGAAGTTGACCAAGTTTAACAGGCATGACCTTCCCTTGAAACCAAATTGTGTGGGATCGAGTGTTTGGAGGTTGCCAATGTCCTCATTAATGAGGCCCATGATAATCCATTCCATGTCCTTGCAGATCAGGCTAGTTAGGCTGATCAGTCTGGATCAATGGATGCTCCACCTTTGTGCAAAGGGATGGCAGTGACTGTCCTCCACTCAGGTGGGACAAAGCCAGTATCTGGGCTTTAGTTGAATAGGGTGCCTAATGGTGCTGCAAGTTCCTGCCTGATTTCATGTGGGATGCAGCCTGGGATATTATCGGGTCTCAAGGAGGCTGTATTTTTTGCCTTTGAAAGGGCAAGTAATGACTTGCTCCCTAGAGATAAGGGGAGAGGGGGGCAGGTGCTGGGGATGTCCTGATTTACTGATGGGGGGAAGTTTTCGCTGAACCTGTCTGCCAGCAGGTTGGCTATATCTATGGCATTTATATATGTGGTGTCCTTGACCACCAGTTCTGAGCAGATCTGAGTGCTTCATTTGAAACTGTGGACATATGTGAAGAAGGCCTTATGATTGTCTTTAGTAGATGTGGCCAGTTTTGACATGAAGTTTGCTTTGGAGGATTTCATTAGTGCTTTTATTTGCTTGTTCAGGGTAAGGACAGATTGCTTCCAATTAGGCACCTGCTCCTTCTTAGTGTTGGACAACAATTTTTTCCTTTTATTATAGAGTTCACTTATTACATATGTCCCCCAGAGAGGTTTACTCTTCCTTAAGGAGGATGATTTTGTCATGTGGTTATTCATGTTGGTTAATACCAAGACCAGAATATTATCACCTCTTGTAGGGGTGTCGACCAGCCTGTCCAGGACATTTGCATAGATGAAATCAAGGACTCTCTCGGCATTTGTGTATTGGCATGAGTAGTTTTTCCAGTCTATGTTTGGACAGTTAAAGTTACCCAAGTCCAGGGTAAAGGTTTGAATCCTGATAGATTCGAAGATGTCCAGATAGGTGGAGTGGGCATCCTGAGTCAACGTTGGGGGCCTGTAGCTAGCTATGATTTGAATAGGGGTCTTTTCAATGGTTAACTGCACCTGGAGTGTCTCCTGTGCATCATACTATTTGAGCAGCCTGCAGGTGTGTATGTTTTTAATATACATTGAAACTCCATCTCCTTTTGCTTTGCTGTCCATACTTTGGAGTCTGAATGTATGATAGGATTAGTAACCTGGTATGGCTGGAGTGCTCTCTGCAGCTTTGAACCAGGTTTCTGTGATTGTACGTGTCAGCATCTCCCAGGGTTAAGAATGTTTGCAATGAGTGCAGGTTCATGTTTAGACTCCTAGCGTTTAGCAGCATGACCTTTAATTTGTGTTTTGATGAAATTTTCATGTTGGTAGTTTTGACCTTATGGCATTGCCTAAAAAGGCACTATGGGGGAGGCAAGAGCCTTTGCCAGAAGCCTGAAGGCCAAGGGAGACAGATGCAGACCATCTCTGGCAAAGCATTGTGGTCTGTCAATCATGTCCTCCCAGGCTGTCAGGTACTGGATCCCCTTGGAATGACACCAGAAATTAAGCCAATTGTTAGTCAATCATTTTCTGTTTGTGTTAAAGCATCATTCTGAGTGATGGTAGAATGCTTCTTAATTCTAGGGACATACCTGCCTGGGACACCCATTCATTGAGCTCAATCATGTCTCTCTTCATATAGTCCAGGAAGGTACGTCTCAAGACATTCATGCCAACATGGACTATGACAGACTCATAACAGTACCTGTTGTTGAGAGACCTGAGTGCATATGTGACATGGCAGATTCTGGGTCCTGACAAACAACTAACTGTGAGTTACTTTTTATCGAGCCTGGTGAGGGGCACATCTGTGTGCCTCACAATGGAGTCTCCTATGACTAATATGTTGGGTTTATGGTTAGGCCTTACAGACTGAGACACAGATGGTGTGGTGTGTGGTGGGCTGCGCAGTTCGCATGTGTTTTTGTCTCAGAGGTCTCTTTTTTGGGTATTCTTTTTAGGACCTCTGCATTTGTGGCTGGGTGTTGTGTAGGTGTGGGTGGTATCTGTGGTGTGGTGTTGGTGTTGACAACCTTCTCAGTGCCAGATATACTGTCTTGTGAGGGAGACAGCATAGACTCTAGCTTCTTAATGTAATCATATCTCTCACAAATTGTGTTCCTAGGTGGTAGTAGTAAAGGGTTGTCCGTGTACATGAGACAGTTGCTGCACTGTCTCAGGATGCCCATATCAACCAGACTGGCAGAAGAAACCATAGGAAATTGTCCATCCATATTTCTCAGAATCTGAGAGGCCAGAGAGTGCTAAGGGGTAAGGTCTAAAATTAGTACTACTTGATGATCACACAAGTGCTACTAAAGGAATGGGTTAAAAAACAATGCAGCTTCAGTGCAAACAAACCCAAACCAGCTCAAACACGGGGTTTAAATACCACAAAAAAACCCCCCAGAAGATTCTAGTAACACAAAAATCTAGCCAATCCTGCTAGCCCCTGCTTTCTTTACTAATCAGATTGTGCCCGACAAGGTCCAGGCAGCCATTGTACTCTCACTAGTAGGGAAGATAGGCCTCTACCAGCACAAGATGGCTGCCAGAAACAGAAAAGGCAAACATAAGATGGCTGATAGAAACAGAGAAAACAAAAACAAACAGCTGTGGATGCAGCAAACCTGTATCCAGACTATGCTACTCAATTTAAGGGTTAAGAACAGAGTAAAACTCACACAAAAGTACAGATTAACCACTTACAGACAAAAACACAAGTCACAGTATGAAAAAAAAAGTTTAACTGCATTTCATTACTGTTTAACAGTAATGAATTGCAGTAGATAGCAATGAAATACAGCTAAACAGTAATGACATGCAGTTAATCAGTAAATTGCTTTAAAACAGTGCAAATGTGCTAAATTAGCTATAAGGCACAGATAAAATGATAGGTTAGTGCAAATGCAATAAAATAACAGGAAATAAATAAGCACTTAGATTGGTCTTGAAGTCTAGGAATTTTGTAAAATGTCCCAGAGATGAAGCACCTCAGCAGAGCCTGGTACAAACAAGCCCAAACCAGCTCAAACAATGGGTTTAAATACCATAAACTCCAAATTGCTAGGAGTGGAAATAGACAATAAACTAAAAACTGGCATTCACATATCCATGACCATAAAAAAAGTCCACAAAAAGCTAGGGGCGTTATACAGAAATAAGCAACTTCTCACCAAAGCAGCAAAGATTTCAATAGCAAATTCCCACCTTATCTCCACCCTACTTTATGCCTCTCCAATATATACCAACCTAAGGCAATGCGATCTAAACAAGCTTGAGACCTGCTACAACAAAATTGCCAAATTCGCCACAGGGGCATCCTACCGTAGTCACCACTGTCTCTCACTTGCTGAACTGGGCTGGCTTGAACTCCCTCACCACCTTCAATGGTATCAACTCACACTAGCCCACAAACTAGTAAACCATCCACTAAAAGTCCCATCCCTCCAGAATCTACTCCAACCTTATCGCATCACCAGACCACTAAGATCCAACAACAAAAATCACTTACAGGTCACTAAAGCCAATAACTCTGCTGGAGAAGCACTACTCTCTTGCGCCATAGCCAAATTATGGAACTCCCTTCCACCCACAATTACCTCCGTACCATCATGTACCCACTTCAAAACTTTAATAAAAGCTCACCTAAAAACATGCTGGCTATGCCCTTGCAACTCCCCCTCTAATATCACCCACCCCATCCACCCACTACCTTTCTTTCCACCCCACTAACTACCTTGATTATAGCAAGCTCAGATGCTCATAAGCCTAACTACTTATTATACACCAGGAACTTCTTATTGTAACAATTGTTAATGTCTGTTATGTACTTCACAAATGACAAAGATTCTAGTTGTCTACTGGTGTACTATGTTCTTCATCTGTAACTATGTTTGTAATTGTTAATTGCTATGTTGATCAAATTAATTGCTATGTAAATCCAATGTAACTACTGTCTGTATATTTTAACTGTGGAGCTTTTCTCCCCGGGCCTCCGCCGAAAATGGACCTACATCCAGTCGGACACTCCCAGTAAACAAATGTAAATAAATAAATAAATAAATAAATAGAAGATTCTGGTAACACAGAAACCTAGCCAATCCTGCTAGCCCTTGCTTTCTTTACCAATCAGCTTGTACCAGACAAGGTCCACGCAGCCCTGCTACTTTCACTAGCAGATAAGATATGCCCCTACCAACACAAGATGGCTGCCAGAAACACAGAAGGCAAAACCAAACAGCTCTGGATGCAGCAAACATGTATCCAGAGTATGCTACTTAATTTAAAGGTTAAGAACGTAGTAAAACTCATAGAAAAACACAGATTAACCACTTAGTGACAAAAACATAACTCACAGTATGAAAAATACAGTTAAACAGTAGTGTAATGCAATAAAATGCAGTTAAACAGTAATGAATTGCAGTAAATAGCAATGAAATACAGTTAAACACTAATGAAATGCAGTTAATCAGTACATATATACAAGTATGATGCACTCAATTGAATTGTCTGCTTGTCAATGGAGTGAATGTTTCTGAAATGAAGATGAATGTTCTTTTCATTGAAATATTAATATTTCAGCTGAACAGAATACTGAATGCACCTGTGATGGCCTTGCCCTGGCCCAGCAATCAAGGAGCCTCAATCCTTACCACTAACATCAGGAAGGGCATCTCATATAAGAGGAAAGGATAACAAATACACACAGTAAAGTACAATTTCCCTTAGGTACACACAGAGATCACAGTCAGTCTGGGGCTGTTTGCTCCCTTGCTCCCAAGGTCCCCAATAAGGCTCCCCACTGGCACAGCTATAGGGTCCAGATCTCAGCCCAGCTGGCAAGCTAACATCCAGTACCCTCTGTGTCCCACCAGTGCTTCATGTCCCTGCCCAGGTAGCTATCACACCACACACACTTTGAGATAAGTATTTATACAACTTCACAGACACTCCTGGGAAAGGATGACACAGATTATCCATCTGTGCCCTTTTACCCAGACTATATGGTAGTAATTACTGCCACCACCAGCTAATACTCATCAGCTACCCAAAGGCCCTTAAAAGGGTGTTCAATTATTACTGTGCAATATTATTATCCAATTGGTAAGTGTGACTAATCAGTCTAAGGCTTATTAGAGTGGCTTTGTACAATAAACTCTATAAATATGCAATGTACTCTACAGCTTAACTTAACTCTACACAAACCAGCCACAGGTAAATTTTTAAAATATTTAATAATAAATAATTAAAACACAAGACAATACTACTACACCACAATGCTATCCAAGAGTTCAGATATCACACAGAAACCTAAAACAATACAGTAGGAAAGTGCTGATATAACAGAAAACACTTAAGTGTAATCTTTATAGTCCTAGCTATTACTACAAGAAAACATACTTCTAAAGTAACTTACTTTCATAGAGCAAGGCAGTGCTGAGGTTGGATATCAAGACAGAATGCTTAAAGTCTCTCTCTCTCTCTCTCTCTCTGCAATAGTTTTTAAAATCACTCAAAAATCTCTGCTGGACCCTCCCAGATTACATCATTTTGACACTTAAGTTTTCCCAGTATACACATTACATCATTTTGACACTTAGTCTGGAGTTCCCAGGCCAACAGGCTACCTTATTTAACAATCTAATACCTGATCAGGAAACAACAACAATAAAATACATATCACATGTACACTCTTAGCAATTACTCCTTAAGTTAAAACAATAGAAAGAATGTGCCCAGCTAGCCTCTTCAGCACTACTATCTAGATCAAAGGTATACAAGACATAATTTTAACTTCAAAAGAACAGATGTGAAATGCTTGGCTTAGTTTTCCTTACAGCGATGGCAATGTAGATGGCAATGTTGCTATAATCTTGAAGTTCACATTTTACAGTGTTTTCTTTCATTTAAGAAACAAGCCTGTATTTTACATTTATATTTACAAATTATAGAATTATGTATCAAATTATATTTGGCTAGGCTGGCAGCCTTCACCCATCTTCCCCAATCTTTACAGCACCTGGCTAAGGTAAGTGGAGGTTTAGGAAACTAATGCTGAAACTTTCAGATGCCTGTGCAAGTCAAGGCAAGTTAGGGTTAGAGTATCGTTACATGAAGGGATACATTTAGTATACTGCACATATTCTCGTGCATGTGTATGCATCCAAGCCATCTTGATCAGTGGCTGTGTTACAGAATTTTTTTTTCAATGGTAAGGTGCAGGGGTTTGGGGCAGGGTTAGGGTTAGCATGTATTAGTAAGGTAGTGGTGGGGGGTTAGAAGCACTTGTAGGTTTATATGTAACCATCAGAATCAGCATTTTTTCAGTCTGATTTCCCAAAGATATATAAGTAATAGTGTTACTACTAGGCATACATTTTAAAGCTTTCCTTTAATAAGTTATATAATTTACATACACTCATTGTGTAATGCTGCTAAATTTGTTGATTTGTTTTCTTTTGGCCTTAGCATCAAGTTCATAATGTACACATATCTATCATTTAGTGGAGTTAACCATATTTATAACACTGTAAAACCCGTCCTTATTATTAAACCCAATGAATCATGTGACAATAAAATCAGCTGACCCTTAAAAAGGCTAGAAGTTTGGTGCTCATGTAAAACCCTTTAAAATATTTAAAAAATAATAAGATTAAGAATTTAACGAAACATATATGGTAGAAAAATTAAAATAAATCAATAATTGATAAAATAATAATAAATACTAACATATATGTAGAAATTGGTCAAATATAGTAGTATTTTTTTCTAAAGATGAATGTTTTAAAATGTTTACAATCTATTGTATGCTTATGTATCACATTGTTAAAATCCATATTTTAATATCATAAATATGTTCCTAAACTCTCTTAAAAAGCTGCCTGTCAGTTTTGCCAACATAGTAGGCATCACATGAGAGGCATCTTGTAAAGTAAAGTAATCCTAGGGATTGTTCTAGGGTATAAACCAAATATAGTATAAGGATTCTTAATAAGTTCATCTTTTTTATCTCCCACATTTCGTCATTATATTCTTGACATTCTTAGTATCATATCACAATTTCTTCCAAGATTTACTTGTTGTTTCTATTTCTACTGAACATGACTGTAGGGTTAGTGCCTATAATGTTTTTTAACTCATCAACAAAATCTAAATTCCATTTTGTGTTTGTTTACTATAAACCAGATCAAAGTTGAGTCCACTGCAAAAGGGAATATGATTCAGGGTGATCTCTCCACATCCTTATTTTGTTGTTTAGTATAATTAAGTATGATCTCTCTGTGTCCTTATTTTGTGGTTTTTCCACTTTGAGACCACCTTTTCCAAATATGGCGTAAAATCCTAATTGCCTTCCTTCAATTATTTCCCTTGCTACCAGTGTCATGAAATTCTTTGGGTACCCTAATTGGAGGATCATTTCCACTACAATTTAACTTTCTTCAATAAAAACATCATCACCTGACATTATGCAGGACAAAAATACTAGTTGTCCCTTTACTAGATTTAGTTTTTTCTGTAAAGGGATGCCAACTATTAAAAAGTAAGTAAGCATTAATTAGGGAAGGCAGGTTTTGTATATAGTTGATTTGTAGCATTTGTTAAAATAGTAAGTAGTTACATTTAAATAACTGACAGTTTGCTTATCAAAGTTGTAAATCATGTGTAGGTTCCATATAATTAAACAAATCTGGTATACCTCTAATCCCCCATTCTAAATAAAGAAAATACTGTAAAAAAACTAGCATACGTTATAATATCCATAAAAAATTGACTGAAACATTAAAGTCACGAACAAGTAAATCCAACTTCAGAAAGGTGGGTAGGTACAGATTGGTGCCTCCCAAACCAAACACCAAACACAACAAAGTCTTGAAATAAAATTTAAAAACTTTAATAATGAGAAATCAAAATGAGCGCTTTCGTTTAGTAAAATATAAACATCAGACAACTGAATAAAAACCATACAAGGTTTAAATAGTGCATGCCCTTGCATTATTGGATAAAAAATCCTGACATCATCACCAAATGTTTAACCCTTCTGTTCCCAAGAAAAGTTAATAACAATGAATTAAACAATAGTTTAAGAAATGTATATATACTTATACACATATACTTAATAAAAATTTGAACATTCATTATTAGCTGACATTTAATCACTTTTCCGCAATTTTATTTCTTTCCAAAACTTTAAGCTTTAACACAGGTGTAATAGAGGTAATTTCATTAATGTCTAGCCAGTTATGCGCTCTCAATAAAATCTGCCATCTCAATACTTTTAGTTCTAAATAGGGACCCCATGGTCTCTTATCATCCATGATTACGTGATCAATAGCCATGAAAGAAAAATCATGGTCACTATTGATGCTGATATGTCTGGCTAAGGCATTGTTTAAATTGTTTTTCCTAATAGCATACATATGCTCGTACATTCTTTGGCTAAATTTCCTCTTTGTTTTGCCTATGTAAAACATAGGACATAGATTTTGCATAGCCAGATATACGAGTGCTTTGGAGGAACAATTATATTTGCCTTTGATTTTGTACTTTACAGCTTTAATTTCAAAAGAATTACCCATCTTCACTTTATGACACCAATGGCAGGAACCACATTTAAAAGTGTCTGGATGTTGATAATTGACCAGCTGGTATCTACTCTTCAAAAGATCTTTTAAGTTCCTGCCTTTTCTGTATGTTAAACAAGGTCCATCTCTTACACAAACCCTGATATCTACATCCTCCATGAGAATGTCTCAGTTTTTCTGGAAGATCATCTTCAAAATATCTGAATCTGCATTATAAGTAGTTGTGAGGGATTTGGTGTTGATGTCAGGATTTTTTATCCAATAATGCAAGGGCATGCACTATTTAAACCTTGTATGGTTTTTATTCAGTTGTCTGATGAAGTTTATATTTTACTAAACGAAAGCGCGCACATTGATTTCTCATTACTAAAGTTTTTAAATTTTATTTCAAGACTTTGTTGCGTTTGGTGTTTGGTTTGGGAGAAACATTAAAGTCCTCTTTCAGTAATGAAGTGTAATATTTCACACTGGGAGCAGAAGTGGCCCTCAAAAATTATAAAATTGGAACAAGGACAATGTCTATAAATTCTGTTAAATCTTTTATCTTAATTTAACAGTTCATTGTAGCCCTCTTCACACATTAGAAACCTCTGTTTATGGGGAAATGGTGCAAATAAGATAATAATAGCAATAGTAACCGGTAAGGCATCATCTGAATAAACTAATAAACTAAAACATATCAGAAATCTCCAAGGGTATAAGAAGCAGCAGAAAACACATTTTTAAAACTTTCTATCAATAAAATGGCAATTGATTCAGTCTTTGTTCCAGAAGCTGCCAGTACTGGACACAGGGGGTGGGTCTTCTAGTGGACCTATGTCTGGTGTAATTTGGTCCATAACTCAGAGAAAATTAAGTGCCATATAAAAATCATGTTATTGAATAACAAATCCTTTTTAAAATAGTTAATTTTGGAGTAACAAATGATAATTTCATTTTTGAAGCTTGTTTGTAAAAAGAATCATTCAGTAGCAACTCCATCATTTTCCCTGAGTAGTCAATGGACACTGTTAAAACGTCTCTCCCATCCTCATCTAGTTTCATAATTCTAACAGTGTTATTGTTTGACAAATCTGACAATAACTTTCTCTGTTTATTTGACAAACCCATATTAATGTAAGGTTTCTGATTAATAAATTGCCATACCTCGATCACAATTTCTCTCAAACCAACAAATGGTTGGTTATAGGGTAGGGTTGTGTACACTAATTCTAGAAAATAAATCAGTATATGACAACCCTAATTAATATTTGTTTTATTATGGGAAATGATGCCTAAATTTAACTTCCAAAAAAACAGGTCTGTGCAGCTGAAGTATTTGCCAAGCCTGATTTACGATTCAGAATAAATGTAGTATCGCTCTAGATTGCATTAAAATGCAAATCTGAGACAACCAAACTGCTGTAGTAATAAGAATAACAATTTGTAAAAGTATCACTGTTCTGAAGCACACCAGAATGTTCAAGTACTATTTCTTTAAAGTCATTCATCTTCTTCACTCTCTTCCTCTGTTTCTGAGGTCTCCATGTACCTTGTTAGTTCCCATAACTGCTGTTCACCATTCCCTGATGGTGACAATTTCTTACACTCCAAATGATGCAATAAGCTGGGTTAAAAAAACTTTATTATTTGCAATGACATTTGTTTCAGTGTTAAAACAGCGTAACTTAGCATTTCACTAGAACAAAGTTCATAATTCATCAGGTTTAATATACAAGGATTGGTTTTACAATGTATCAAGCTTTTGAAGAAGTCCAGTTGATTAAAAAGACAAAAAGCAATAAATTTCTAATAAAGCTACTTTTTTAATTCAGGTTTTCAGTGCCATTCTCGTCAAAATTTATTTTTGATCATTAATCATCTTCCCCACATTCCAGATTTCCACAACTTAACCCATGTCTGTGAATGATGTACTCTATTGAAAGACATTGCAAAAATCACAAGACACCAACTTCACTTTCCCGTTTTTGCTAATAATATAATCTATTGTTTCCTTTATAAATACCAACATATCTCTTACCTGCCTTTCTTCTACTCCATAAACACTTTCACAAGTCGCTTCTTTAAATACATCCTGAAACATTTTAGCAGTATCTTTATAAATACTTTATCTGCATTACCAAAGGTAATACACATCCAGTTTTTAAATCTTTTTCTCCCACAGTTCATAGGTTCATAGGTTTGTACTAGGCTAACTGCCCTTGTAGGCCATTTTAAGTCTAGACAATTACCACATGTGAGAGTCAAACCCTGCACCTTGTGTTTGTAAGGCAAACACCTTAATCATTAAGCCAACCATGCACTTAAATGACATCATACATATTTCTTATTTTCCCTTTTTCTTCTTTTTACTTAATACACTCTTCCATTATTTATTCACTACTTCCAAAAATGTTTGTCACCCACAATCATATCTTATTAAAACATATAAGTTAAAGTATCTGGCCCCACAGCTGACCATTTTTATGAATTCCTTAAATACCTCCTGCAATTCATTCTTTACAACTCTCTTTTACATCATTTACACCCATAGCTCCTGTATTTCTTATATATTCTGCCTTCATTCTCTACTTCTGTTTCTTCAGAAATCCAATCCACATATTCTGCCACTATCTCAATGATTTCATCTTGCCTATATCTTAAGCTTCCTTTTTCATCTTCTACCAGATACTTCACACTTCAATTCTTTATACAAATGTTGACAATTACGCTTGTCAATCTTTTAAAATGTCTATGCAACATAATTTTAATCCCTTCATTGTTCTTTTTATACATTTAATTTCCTATAATCGTATAACTGTCATTTCTTTTGACCATCAGATTTTCACATTCTTTTTAAACATTCATATCCACTTCTTTCTCTTCTAGCCTTTCTCACTTCCAGTAAATATGGTGTTTTATATATTTATTTATACATCACCCAGCAATAAGGCTGTGTTTTGTAGAAAGGACTCATAGGTACATATTCTTTTCATAATAACCTTCCTTTTATTATTATTTTCTTACTCCTAACCAACTGATCATTTTTATCCCATTATTTTCAACTATTTTTTTTATCTTCAAACCTGGTCCATATTGCCATGTAGTCTGATAAATCTCCTACCTTTATACCATCGTACAACTGTTTCATATCTTCTGGGAATTTCACATAATCTAGCTTTGTTCTCAAATTTCGCTTCACATATATGCATTGATGTTCCCCAGCCAGTACTAATTTTCCATGTCTAATAACCTCTGACATAACTTTTATATCTTACATTTTTCCTTTTTCCCTTTCTCAATTTACAGTTTCTCTCTCCTACCATTCTAATGCTTATTTTAATGACATTTTAATTTATTCAAAAAGAACCTGACTCCTACATTCATGTAAGCATATACAACAACTCCTAATAGTTTTAATCTAACCCTTATATCATATATCAGTAGGCTTTCTGCTATTCCAACTATAATATCTATAATCATAATATCAGTATGGTTACACTAATACTGCCAAATGTCTACACCATTTCCTTCTCCCATAGTATTCTAAAGTGTTCTTTCTTGTCTTTTTGTTTGTCTTTCCTTGTCAAAAAAACTTGTATCTAGCAAACATATTATATTAGCATTAACTTTCTTACAACATTCATGCACTGCCAATCTTCTGCCATCTGTTTTCATATTATTTGCATTAATTGACAATATAGTTATAACAGCCCTTTCACTTTTTTTGCAACTCTGCCTGTCACACTTTCTTTCCTATACCTCATCTTGCCCTTGTTGATTTAACCTCCTCTATCCCTGACTCTATATCCAGCTTGCCTTCTTCCCCTGTGCCAGTACTATATATCTGTTCCCCACTGTTATTTTGCCTTTTTTATTCAGTATAACTACTTCTTCATCAAGTACTTCACTGTTTTCTATCTCTGTCTATGCATTTTCTCCTGAACTATTCCCCACAAATCCATGTCCTATTAACCCTTCTAATTTTCTGCTTCTGTCCTTTGTTAGTATATTTCTTCATCTCCATTTTCTTTCCCATTTTTTCTTCTAGCTCGCTTGCAGTGATTTTATCCTGTAACACCAGATAATCAAATGGTAAATGACAATTCTATCCACATTTTCTACATTTTACTGGGTGTGCAAACTCTGTACATTGCCCACATCTTCTTTGCATTCCTGCAAAAAATATGACATATCCCCATAAAAATGTTTTAGTTGTCTCCAGTATTTCTCCTTCTACTTCTTTCCATTAACCATAATCTCAATATAGGCATGTTGAATTTTATTTTCCTTATCTTATAAAGTCACCCATACCTTATTTTATTCTTTTTTTTACCTAAAACTTTTTTTTTTAATTTCAAAAACTGTTTGATATTGCTCTATTAAAATAGTCTTTATTTGTATTCTTCAATTGTTCTAAATTCAACAATATTTTTTATTTTCACCTGCATGCTCAAATCTTGAAATACACAGCATTTCATTCAACCACAAAAGCTGTTTCTGTAACAACCATTCATAAATTTTGCTACTAATGGAAAAATCTCAAGTCAGTTCAAAAAATGTTTTGGTTTCCATATGAATCAAAACACATACATCCTCAGTTTTAAAACATAAGGGCACAATAATATTATCTACAATGTCATACTTGTTGATTGCTTCATCTCTCTTGCTGTAACTTCTTACCCAAGGCCTTACTCTGCAAGATCATCCTTCAGAATTACTAATATTCTGATGTATCTGTAGAATATGTTGGACCACTGCCAAATATGCCCTTCTGCCATACTTTTTCATGCATAAATTGTCATGAACAGTATCCCTCAGTAATTCTCTCTCCTTCAAAAATATTGCATTTAGCCTTGTCAGAGTGCATGCCCTTAGAATCAGCTACTCTGCTGACCAGGCAATATATCTTGTTGTGCTGCTTTGTCATTCGCCAACCACATCTGCAACTCTAATGCCACCTCTCTGCTTCCTTTTCTGGTAGCAACTTCAGCCTGTGGACCTCTACTCCAGCATGATGTAATCTGAAACAGTACAACACTGTACTGCTCCAGTACAACTTATTGTCATCACTGGTACCTCTGCCATCATCCCAGCTAGCAGACTGCTATCTGGTCCTCCATTCATTTAAATAACTTCTGTTTCATTTTGCTGCTTCTACTTCCATGAACTTACAGCTCTTCTCAGTGTTACTGATGTCTTCCTCCTTTGCTCCTCTCTTGAATGTAAGTGAAAGCCCTCACCACCTAGCATTCAAAGGAATAAGGACATTTCAACTGAGTCCTGGCCAAATATCCCTTAGTCTGTGGGAATACCACCTCCTCATTTCTTCCCTGTAAGGAGGCTGCTGGCCTAGTGGAACTTACTTGGTCAACAAATCATTAATAAAATAAAATCCACACATGCCACAAAAACAGCCATAAACTTTTTTTGCTTTGAGGTATTGTCCATTCCCTTATTCTTTCCAACTTCTCATTCTGTGGTTTGATAACCACCTCCCTGTTATATAAGCCAGGTATATCTCTTCTGACATGCCAATGTTACTTTTAGGAGCATTCACCTTAAGCCCTGGCTGCGTAAGGGAGTCCAAGACAGTTTGTATTTTGAGGAAGGATGAATCCCAGTACTCAGAATGCATGATCACATCATGTAAACACACAGCAGCATAGGGTATGTGTGTTGGATTTTAAAGATCCTATTATCCATTGGGAAGTGACTTGTGGCATCATAAAAGTCAAACAGGAAGACCTTACCAGTCTCTCATAAGTCACAAAAGCAGTCATCCCAGCTTCTTCAGTTAGGGGAACCTGCCAAAAGACTTTCATTAAACCCAGGGTAGTTAACAACCTGGCCTTTCCAAGCAATTTGATCAGTTTGTCTACTAAAGGCATACAGTAGCTATTAAACTTTGAAATGCTGTTGATTTTCTAGAAGTCATTGCAGAATTTAATTGTTCTGCCTATTAACTATAGGGCTCTTTCATTCACTGATAGACTCTTTCATAACACCTAGTTGGAGCATCTTTTTTCTTCCTCTTGAACTACTTTCCTCTGGGATGGCGGGGTCCTCTAAAGCTTTGGGTTAACCTTTGCTCCAGAATGATTATAATCTGATGTTTAATTTATTTTTACCAGGAAGTTATAGGAATTCTTATTGTTTTCCCATAATAGGAGTTGTTGTGCCTCCTGTTTCTAGAATTTTGATAATATTTCATCTACTAGGACTTAAGTTATAGACAACAGCCTTTTTTCTTTACCAGATTCCCTGACCTTGGTAGCCAGATGTACCACAGCTGCCTGTACCTCCCTTAAAGGATTTATCATACTCATAATTTATATATTTGCTAGGATAGTCTTTTACCTATCTGTTTAACCTTAAAATTTACATCACTTACATTACTTCAAAGTATCCCCGCCACTTTACTAAAAACTTGTTTTCAGCAGAGACAGCTAAGCTTAAAACCTGAGACTTTGACCTGAAACTATCTATTACTAGCACTTCTATTGTGTATTCCCTGTTGGATGGGTTGTGTCCTTTCCATATCTCTCAGAAAATGGGCATTAATTTTTATTATCTCTCTTCTATGCTAGTATAATGCAAATTGAATCTCTTCCTCGTCATGTCTTTTTGGTGATGTCTAACAACTTCTGGTGTGCCTGCCATGCAAAAGCTCAAATGGCAAATAGAGTAGGAGCTGACCCCAAATGTTCCCATCCTCTTCAATGACCCTCTTTAACAGGATTTTTAAATTCCTGTTGGAATGTTCCAGTACATCATCAGTGCAGGGGTGATACCTGAAGTTCTGAGTTACTGACATAGGTGATGTACAACTGTGGACATAAATGGGGTTTCCTGATCAGTAAGTATTTCTTTAGGCATCTCCATTCTCAAGAATAAAAAGAACCCTTGTTATAGTTGTGTATTAACTTTTCACAATAGAACTGCTTCTGAATATTTAGTGACACAGTCAATATATACTAAAATCGACTTAGGCAACAGTCCAATAATATCCACTGCAATCCACTCAAAAGGTACCTCTAGTATAGTCATGGGGAATCAGAAGATTTTTAAAGCCAGGGTTTAGGGCTGTTTTCTGCTAGTCAGAACATACTGCACAAACATTTCTAATTTATGTCATTATTATCAGTCAAAAGGATCTAGCCAAGACCTTAATCTTGGTGGCTGTCTGCAATTTTCAAGTTTCTAAAGGGTCTGGGTACCAGCAGTTGATGTACTACTATTTCTTTAGTAAATCATTCTCTAAGTCAAAACAGGAGTAAGAAGTAGGGACGTTTGTGTGGGTTCCTCCACCATCATTGTGGTGGCATTCTTACTGATTGCATGCAAAGGTTCATCCATCCATTGGGCCTGTTCAAAATTTAGCTGACTAATCTGAAATTCATCTTGGTCAGGGAGTTCTTCTCTTGCTCAAACTAATACTCAACATGACTATCAGTTGCTCCTTTTTCCTCTTTAGAGGTCTCATAGGTTCATTTGTCCAGAATGCGGTGCTTAATACATCTCTTCTTTTCTTTATAATTTTTCTGTCTTGGTTATGCAGTGAGTGCTACCTTCTCTCTATCTTTTCTCTCCCAATGGGGGTTCTCTTCATCAGAACTCTTGGCCAGGGTCTTCTCAAAGCTCAACAAACAGCCAGTGGAAATTTCTTTTCCTGCAGTCTTGCTTGCCATTTTTTCCTTTTTCCTCATGGGAGTTTGCTCTCAGCCTAGTCTCACTTCATATCTGTAGTCGCCTATTAGATTCTAGCGAGGCATTAGAGTCTTCCTCTCTATGCATGTTCAACAACATTGTTTCTCCCTTAGGGGTCTTTGGGGCTATCAAAGTAGCACCACAGAAAACATACATGCCTCAATTGTTCCTTGTGGTTAAAAGCAAAAAACAGTACCCAAAAACCTTGTTCAGCACCAAGAAAAAAGACAATATAGGCAGTAATATCGACCAATGAATTTTGCATATTTCCATTTCAAGGCCAGGCACTCAAACTGAAAATCAGTTTTGGTATTTCTGCATCATGTTGTGTTAGACATGCCTTTACTGCAAGAGTGTAGTAACTTTCCAAACATGGTTTATTCTTTAGCAATGTGGTCCCCCTTTTCCCATATTTAAAACAGATTTAACAAGTTACTTTTCTGTTATTGTAAGAAACTCCCCTTTGTATAGACTTCATGGAATAAGATTTTCTCCACCAGAATAATTAAATGTTTAGAATGTTTTGTGTCTGACCAACACACCCACATTTTAAATTACAGCTGACAGTGCCTGTTTAAAGGTATTGATCACAGATATCTCTATCATTATTTCCTTACTATTGTGACCCTCTGGGACAAATAATAATTATATTACATGCTTTAATTCAGACAACTGGGACTTTACCCTTCTGATTTTAGAAAAATTCTACTCGTGACATTTGCGAGTTTGGGTCTCTTCTTTGACTTCAGCTTGAGCAAGCAAGCATTGCTTTACCTTCTCATAAGCCTTATATCCGGTTACTTTCTTGTACATGAAAGCTAGGAGGGGATCCTCTGTCAGCTGTGCAGAAAGTCCAAACTCCATTGGTTTAGGCCCAACCTGCCAGACTGGAAAGTTAATCAAAACTGACTATATAGATCTTTAAGTCCTCTTTCTGGGTTAGTGGTCCAGTGGTGCTGCAATGGGTTATACTACTGCCATAATTTCCTTGTCAGCTGTAGTGATCATTTTGAGTAGTTGCCTACACAGTAGCCATCTTGTCAGCAATGCAGGATTTAGTCGTCACTGTCCCAAACAAAGCATAGGTTTATGAAATGGGTGCAATCCTTTACGAACACAGCACATGAACCAAAGTCAAAATACACATCTGAGAATACAGCATGAACCTCAGGATACAGCACAGTAACTAGAAGTAGGCAAACTCTCTCAGACTGTAGCTTAAATTTCTGAACAGCGAGCAGAAACAGTGTGCTTAACTGTAATAGCTATAATGTGCCCCAGTATAATACTCAACAATGTATTTTTTTTCACCACCACAGGCCACAAAAAGTCTCGCCATAGGAATTATGTTTCTTGGCAGTGACAAATTAAGCTGAGACTTCAGAAAAGAGTTTAGGCTGATGTTTATGCTCACATTCTCTACCAATGTTTAAGATTAATGCAGTTGGCATGACAGTCTTTGTTACAAAAGGAGTTTTGTTTTACAGAACTTAAATGAAAGGCTGTTTTCATCAAAGAACAAAATAATGTCTGAAGTCTAAACAAATGTAATGTACAGAACCTTGTGGATACTTGAGTAGTGAATTCAAATAAAAAAGTCACAACAACTAATGCTCTGGTCTCCTTCTAGGCAAGAGGTACCATGTCCCTCCTCTGGCAAACAGTCTGAGATAAAATGCCTATTTTCCAGAGCTGATGCTGGGCCTTCAGTCCTCTCTTACAACACCAGACTCTTTGTGTTCTTCTCTGACTTCTAACTTGGGCTACATATCCCCTTCCTTTTATTCATTTTTCACTGACACCTGTGTTTAATTGTGGGTGATACTTTAGATCCCCTTAAAGAAGATACTACTATACACAGTTACTGCAAATAATACTAATACAACTAAACAAATATATCCATATACTTTATCAGTGAAAACCAGCATGCAATGATTCTATATGCACTAGTTGTCTTTGAATGTTTTTTTTTTTTTTTTTGTTGACTCATGGAATAGTGACCAAAAAACTTCAAATCACAAATACTGACCTCAACTGAGCCAGGAAAATGGTTCTGTCTGTATGAAGGAATCATGTTAAGAATTTCTGGTGTTTTTGGTCAATATTGTAAATAAAGAAAAAATGTATTTACATATAAAATCATATACCCATATTGTATTCTGTCTGTGTATGCTGACATATATAGGTTCACAAGTTCATAGGTACTTATTAGGCCGTTGATCTGTGAAAATCTTAAGAAGCCTAGTCTTACATTCCCTGCTAGATTTTAGCCCTTATGTTTTATATATTATTAACCCAGAGGTGAGTAGAACAAGGATATGTTGAGAAATGTACTTATTGTCCCTTTCCTTGAGGAACATGGGTACTAAACCAGGGTGAATTTATGGTTTCCCATACAATCAGGGCCGGTGATAGCATATTGGGGGCCCCCAGCAAGTGCTATGTTAGGGGCTTCATAGACACTTCCCATCTGAGTATCACCTTGTTGCTTCTGCCCCTAAGCAACCTTTTAGCTGAAGCTGGAAAGCTTTTGGAATTTTCTGCACAGACTGAGCTATAGTTACACTGATCTCAAATTACAATTGACCTGCCTACCACACCAAGCTGGCCCATCCCACAGAGAGACATTCATAGTAACTGGCATTTAGTTACAGTGATGTCACATTGTAACACCCCTAAGTGTAAGGCTGGCCTCAGATGAAATGGCACACTTGACGGAAGGGTTGCATGGCAACCCTTGATGCCCACTGTTCCCTCATACTGGCATCCTCACACCATACAGATTACTATTTTCTTCCTTTTCCTCACATTTTGCCTTAATCTTTCAGAAACCACATTTACTTAGATGCTCCGAGTGACATTTTAGACATTCTTAACAATCTCTTCATCCAATGATGGACCAAACAAAAATCGTGACAAAGGAAAAAATTCCTGTTTGACTTTACTTTTCTTGCATTCTTTCAACATACCCTAATTGGTCAAGACTGCAATAACTATACAAGAAAGAATTGGGGTAATACATGCTCGGAGCTGCATTTTACAGCATTTTTTTCAACCTTTTGATCCAGTGATGATCTGAAAAATAAAATCACACATATGGTTAGAAATTCGGTCTTTTTTTTTTCAAGGAAGAAAAAAGCTGTGTACAAGTCTTAATGTTACATGGTGATAAAACAGTATCTCACAATAAACTGAAAAGGCAATAGTACCAGTATCCTTACCCCTCCCTCCAAAATGACAGACATTAACCGCCTGGTGTTAGATTAGTATGAAAGTGAAGGCACAGATGGCCACAGTCATATATCTCAAGTGGGTGCCGTTATACATATATACAGCATTCCTCCTCAATCCTAAACCCAAAAGACAACCACTTTTTGTGTATGCCTCTGATGTAAGGCTGGTACAAAACTGAAATAACAACACATTTTGACCTATTGCAGTGGGACGTATATAAACAACATGCCTCCTAACCCCTACCCCCCCCAAAAGACAGCCACGTGTGCAACTTTCTGATGTTGATTAAAAGGAATGTGATGTGAAACAATAAGGATTACAGTAAGATACTCCACCTGTTGCTACTATGCAATACACTGCCCCTGCAAAATCTACTATGACCTTCCGTGATCACCTCTGAGATCTGTGAGAAAAGCTAAACAAATTACCACACTGTCTCCAGCCCCAACACAAGGTGTAGCAACCATCTGAGCACATCTCTGAGGATTGTGAGGAAAGTTAGAGAAATAAAGAACACATTGTTCCCAGTCCCCATACAAGGTATAATGACCTTCTATGCACACTCCTGAAGTATGATTAAGAGAAATGTAAAATAAATAATGACCACACTATCTTTAGCCCCACCACCATACACACACACACACACACACACACACACACACACACACACACACACACACACACACAAAAGGTATAGACACCTTTGGTGCACACCTCTGTGCATCCAGGGCCAGGTTTAGAATAGGTCTTGATGGTAGAGCCCACCACTAAGTCTATGTCATAATCCATTATACAGTCTAGGAAGGGGGCTGACAGGCTCCATATACAATATAAGTTTATACAACTGAAATGATTTGAGAAGCCTTCTTTCAGATCATAGTGACAATGTGAAGAATGAACAACCTAGGAAAAGGACACCACAACTCAATGTAAACGTCATTGTGCTCTTTATTGCAGAACACTGATCATCAGAGCATCACTGACCCATACTGTTTCTGATAACAGTTATGATGGAATTATAGACACTACACTGATGAAGCCCATTCAATCTGTGCATACAAAATTGCTCAATCTCATTTCCATCCTAACACCAAAATAATGTGATGAACTATTACAGCTTGTTAATACTGATAGCATTCAGTAATATGTTTCTTCATGATTAACCAGTTAATACAATGTTCAAAAGATGCAGTTCCATGTACCTACCAAGCTTCATGTTATGGTAGAACACATCTAAAACAGCAACGAAAAGCATCCAGCATTTACATTAGCCATCTAGCATGTCTATGCTGGTGTAGATGGACATGTTAACTGTAAGGCCACCAATATCAGTACGAGTCTGCTATAACAGCCTTATCCAAAGTCTGAACAACTCCCAAAAATGAATGTCTGAATGATCATTTAGTGTTTGTTTACTTTCACTCTTCCCATAAAGTATGCTAGTTCCAACTATCGCTGCACTACTTAAATTAATACTCAAGAACTCATCTTCATCAACCTTAGGTCATCAGCTCTTGTTCTGTGGTACTTTCCCATGCATAACTTAATAATTTCTCCAATACACAAATTCCACTACATGTTGAGGAACACACCACATTAAAGCACTGTTGACCTCTTTTTTTAACAAAATTGGCAAAAACAAAAACCCCATAAAGGACAAAGAAAGATACATGACCCAGTTGGTCTGTATTAAAAAAAAAACAAAAAACACAAAGGCTAACTCGTAAGAAATGCTTATTGTCCTGAATGCACAATAATGAAAAATAAAATGCAGTCAGCAGTAGTTATACACCAGCCACAAGCTTTCATATAAACAGGCATTTATGTTATTAAAATGCATCTTGCCAAGAAGTACATCTTACTCTGAAGGCAACAATGACCACACATAAAAAGTTCAAGCAAACACTTAAAGCGATGTGGTTCCTATAACCAACGTTGCAAGCCTAAACACGGGGAAAAAAACAAAAGTCCTCTCCAAATGCTGTAACCAATCAGGTCCTGTTACATGGAAGAACAAACCTGAAAGATTACAGCTTTTGCGGACGTCTGCTCCATCCAGACTTGCTACCTTAGTGGTAAAGAAAAAAAAAATGTTGCAAGCCAATCAGGATCTTTTTTGAGTGGAGACCCGAAAGATTGCAGTCTTAGTGATGTTCACTCCATTTCACAATGCTACACTGCTCTGACCAGGGTAAAAAAAAAACAGAAGTAGATGCCCGTCACTAATGATGGGTACCCATGCTTTCCATTCTCCATGGCTGGATGATGGGGGCCCTTCCTAGCAGCGAGTCATGGAGGCCCCCTGTGGTCATGGATTTCTCTGCTGCTCAATGCCTGGTATGCATCAAATCATTCAAATTGTATTTATTTAATTTATTGTCTTTTGTTAACCGGGTTAGTCCAGTTGAGCCAGAGGCTCGTTTTCAATGGAGACCCGAGGAGAAAAGCTCCAGTTACAATTACAGTCATTCAAGGCAAAAATCTACATCACAAATGGCAAATAATATAGAATCTATACCATACGGTGAAGTCAACTTATTTAACGCTTTATACAGGTTTCAGAGTATAACTTGAACAGCAACAACAAGATAGTCTGACTAATAAAGTATAAACAAGCTAGTCTGGATGTAAAGAGTTATTTAGCTAGTATAACAGTTTTATACAGGTTTCTGTGCATATCTATACAGTAACAGCAAAATAACTGGACACAATGGTTTATTTAGAAGAACAGGGTGTTGGTATGTAGTAGTATTAGTTCTACAGAGTGAAGGAAGAAACTGAGGAAAGAGAAAGGATACAAGAGAAAGGAGATTTAGGAGAATGGTAATTGGAAGTCAGGTTGGAGCTTGACAGGGACAGGACCAGGTGTTTTGTAGGTAGTGTTTAAGTTTAAGTTTGAACTGGGACTTATGAGGGACATGTCTTATGTTATGTGGGAGAGAGTTCCAGGAGTGGGCTACTGAGTATTTGTAGAGCGGCTTACTAATTGTTTTGGGGTTTATACATGTCCAAAATATGTTTATCAGATGTACGAAGCTGGCGTTGGGGGTTGCAAAGTGATACCATATTAGAAATGGAGGAGCAGGAAGTAGGGTTATGGAGGATAGAGTGTGTTCGATGGAATTGTGGAAGGAGTAGTTGTTTGGGTAATTCAGGCCATTGTCAAGTCTTTTACATTTGAATAAGGTAAGAGAAGTACTGTGCTTTATTTGGAACAGAGGACAGTTCCAGATAAGTGGTATTCTCTGTGATACATACCTATTCCTCCAACATGTCTTATCTATTTTGTAAAAGAGATGGAGCTTCCATAATTGTGTGATTAGCTTCCATTGGATTAGCGGATGAGTAATAGGTCTGATAGGATATGGTCTGTTTAGATGCTATACATGAGGCAGAGGTCTCCTGTTAATAGCCTGCATGATAGTGACAAGAAGGAGGACAGTTTTTAGATGGTCTGCATAGTTTCTATGATTTAGGCACTTGATTTTTTTAATGAAAACGTACTGTGGTCATTCCAGTAGTAAAAAGTGCCTGCACATGTACATAGAGAAAGGGACATT
Source organism: Protopterus annectens (assembly GCF_019279795.1). Taxonomy (NCBI): domain Eukaryota; kingdom Metazoa; phylum Chordata; order Ceratodontiformes; family Protopteridae; genus Protopterus; species Protopterus annectens. The sequence continues at coordinate 387,501,306 of NC_056738.1, forward strand.
ATATTAATTGATTAGCATAATGGGAACCAAGTACAGTAGAATGATCACATCTTCGGGCATGGACATCATACTTTTTGCTATATGCTATACAATGAAAACATCTTATTTACAATAGTGGATACAAGGTGATCAAAGAACAGCTCATGTCAACGTAGTTTCCCAGATCCCCGACTCAGGATTGACTTCCAGGGGCACCTTGTCAATGTGATAAGTAGAAAGGAAGTCATGCTTGCCAAAAGATACTATTATACATTTCTTGACATTTAGTATTAGTCCATGGCTTTGACATCAATTATTTGCTTGAGAAAAGGTCCTCTTGGAGCATCTTGATAGCCTCTGCTGAGTTTATGATGGAGCTAAATTTACAGTCACCCGCAAACTTGGTCAGCCATAAACACTTCTGAGATGTAAATACTGAATGGAGTGGCTCAATGAAACATGGGGTACACTACTAGTGACAGGTGTTTTGGTGGAGATAGAACTGCGCACCTTAATTTCCTGATTTTTATTTGTAAGCTAATTTGCTATCAAATGAGTTACATAGGGATTTATATTTAACTAGGACAGCGTATCTACAATGCCTGAATGTGGGATGATGAACACCTTTGCAAGGTCTTGACAAGCTGTGTGTACTGATTTGCCCCCATCCATTGCTGCAGTAACCTTCTTAGAGAAGCCAATCAGGTTAAGTAGGCAGGATCTGCACTTAATGAATCTGAATTGACTTGAGTCAACAGTTTGTAGATTACGTGTCCTTATTTATTAAATCCATAATTATCCTTTCCATAGCCTTACAGATGAGGCTGGTCAAGCTTGTGGGTCTATAATTACCCAGGTCCATAGATGCCCCACCTTTGTGCAAGAGGAGGAATGTTGTGGTCCTCCATATATCCAAGCAAGAAGGCTATTTGGGGGCTGATATTGAATAGCCTCTATAGAGGGTCTGACAAGTCCTGTTTCAGGCGGACGAGTAGATAGCCCATTATGTTATCCATCCCCATGTATGAAGTGACCATGGATAATACCTTGAGGACTTGCTCTTGGGCAGTTTGCGGGGGTATAGATGAGGGTATGTGATCTGGGAATACAGTGGGAGGGGGTGAGACATGTTAGCTATAATGGTCCATTCACAGATTGGTGACGTCCTCTGAGTCCATGTATGCAATATAATTTACTATTAGCTCTGCATAGCACTATGCATTGTTTCTGAAGTTTCTACGAAACGGTTAGAAAGCACTGTGGTTATTTATTTATTTTTTGCCTGGGTGGCTATTTTTACCTCATATATGGCTTTGGTTGAGTGGATCAGGGTCTGAAGTTCCCTGTTAAGTTTAGCAAGAGTGTTTTCAGCACCTTGAAAGGTGTGTGTGTGTGTGTGTGTGTGTGTGTGTGTGTGTGTGTGTGTGTAAAATTAGCTTTTTTATAGACCATTTTATACAATGATGACCGCAGTGGTGGTGCTGCGGTAGCGTTGCCACCTCACAGTAAGACACTGTCCGGTTCGATTCTCAGCTAGAGACTCCACCTAAGCAGTGGGTTCATCAGGTTGGAATGGGAGTTTGAATTTGTAAAGTCATCAAATAGTTTTAGTTGATTAGCCTTATCATAATCTCTGAATACCGAGGTACTGGAAGATGTTTCTAGCTTCAGTCTTAGAGTGAATGTGACTGATTTATGGTCTGATTTGACCACAAAGAAAGTAACACTTGGTGGGGAGAAATGCTTCCCTATATTGGTAAAGGACCAAGTCCAGGATTTAATTGCCTCTGGTTAGAGTACAAATTAACTGGTCCAGAGTGTTTGTATTAATGAAGTCCAGACATTTCTGGGCATACATGTTTGAGGATATACAAGGATCCCAGTCATACTTCTCAACTGCCCAGATTTTCACAGAATGTCCAGATTTTTTCCTCATATTTTTGGTATGTTCTTCATAAAATTTGTGTTTTTTTTTTTTTCTGGCAAATTAGTGAGGACTTAATTCACTAAATAATGACAGAGATTTGAGTTTCAGACTTCATATCCTTCAGAAAATGCATGGTAACACAAAACCTTTAATTCTAGAAAATGTCTAAGTTTATAAGAGCAATATTTAAAACTTGTTCCTGGGCGGCCAATTGTCGCCTCACAGCAAGAGGTTCTCCGGTTCGATCCTCGGCTGAGGTGCTTTCTGTGTGGAGTCTGCATGTCCTGCTTGTGGTCGCGTGAGTTTCCTCCGGGTGCTCCAGTTTCCTCCCACATCCCAAAGATATGCTGTAGGTGGATTGGACACTCCAAATTGGCCCTAGGTGTGAGTGTGTGCATGTGTGTGCCTTCGGTGGAAGGTTGGGCGCCGGGCTGGCAACTCGACACTGTAAAACTTCACTGCCAATCATGAGCGGACAGGTGATCCACTGCGGCGACCCCTAACCGGGAAAAGCCGAAAGAAGAAGAAGAAGAATTTAAAACTTGTTCCTATTTTTTTGGCTTTGTCCAGATTTTTTGTGCTAAGAGGGTGAGAGGTATGCTTCCAGTTAATGCAGGAGTATTTAAAGTCTTCTAGGTGAATGGTGTTTGTCTTAATGTATAGGAACTCCATAATAGGTAGGAGGTATGGGCTGAGGGGATATGATAATGGGTTTTGTTAATTGTAAGTTGGATTTGGAGGAGTTCCAGTTCGTCATCTTGTCTAACAAATTTGGAAGTTTTTTTTTTTTTTTTTTTTTAAGGAGAACCACACCAGCACACTGGAAAAAACATGTTTATTTCATCATGTCTTGATGTTTCCTAGACTTTAACACCACTTTTGGGCTTCATATACTTTTTTTTATATTTTTAAATGCAGTTCCAGAGTATGCCCACATGTGGTCCATCATCTTGATTTTTTAGTCTACCTCTAGGTATCCCACAATCCAGTGTTTGCCTTTAAAATATTACATCATAGCCCCTAAGCACCTCTCAATGCATTGACTTTACATGCATTTCTATGTGTACTATGCTTTTTTTTAGTCAGTCACGTTTAAATTACCATTTCTTGCTTTTCAATGATTACTTAAAAGACAAACAGGGATAATCACACAGAACAGTACTTGCAGTGCCTGTTACTTCTTTTTCTTCCTAAAGTGGCCAATTATGCCTGAGTTGTAGTCCTTAAACTCATTTCCCTTCGCCCATATTCACCTCTCCTTCGTATCAAAGTTTCAAAGGTAATTTGAGCTGTTTACTGCTGTGATTGATAGCTCACAGCAGGAGACAAAGTTCATGTAAAGTTGCCTTGCATTATCCACCTATTTACAGTGGGACACTTATTTTTGCTGCACCATAGCCTCTTTCAATCTTCAAATTTTAATCTTTACTACCTATTAACTGGTAACACATTGTCTGGCAAACCTTCCAACTTCATTTTTCAGGTATTTGTGAGACAGCAAATTTCTTAAAATATTGTGTCACAAAGGCAGTAAAAAAATAAAACATTTTGTTTGTATACAACACTGTGATGCACTTAAAATAAGACTTTTTGCATCAATGTGCATTTTCTTAACAACAGTAATGCAAGTGTAAGCTATCATATTATTGACTTAACAGTACGCAGCATTGATTACCTGACAAGTTATGAAGGACAGGTCAAAAGTAAGATTACAAAATCATGATCATTCTGCAAAATCAGGGACATTTGACATGTATGGTCTTGGGCCATGTACCTTTTATTGTACTGTTGTCTGTATTTGCTCCCTCTAATTTGTCTCTTGCAACTTCAGGATTTATCCATGTTGCCTGCAGTCATTTTTTTAAACCAGCAAATCACTGTTAATGCATCTTCTCTAATTTATTTTTCATACAATGTAACTTAGTATGCAGCCCCCCCCCCACCCCCACCCCACCTCACTGTTTTGGTTCAAATTCCAGTCACTTCAGTTTTTCATTGCTCTTTATAAATCCATCCCACATATTACTATTTATTATGTTTAAATATATTTATTTCCTTCCCTTTTTAATTCCAAGATACCACCATTGGTGTTTCTCAAAGCTCCCATGTCACTTATAACAATGAAAGTTTGTTTGTTTGTGTCTTTCGGCTTTTCCCGGTTAGGGGTTGCCACAGCGGAACTCTGGTCCGCTAATGATTGGTAGTTGATTTTTACGTGCCGAGTTACCAGCCCTGACGCACAACCTTCAACGAAGGTACGCCCATTCACTCATGTCTCCACGCAGAAGATGCTCTAGCTGAGAATCGAACCGGACAGCGTCTTACTGTGAGGCGACAACGCTACCGCAGCACCACCACCGCGGGGACTTATAACAATGAAAGTAAAGTATAATATTATAAAGACATCAGTGTTCATATTGATAAACAGAAATGCACTAAGGTAACATAACAGGTAAAATCACTGAACCTTTATTGTCACAATATAAGACATCAAAAAGACTTTACTGACAAGTGCTTTCACCCTCCTGGGCATCTTCAGAGTCAGTTAACATCATTAAAATCAAACTTTGTAAGTACACATATCAATTAGTACATAATTAAACAGAACCAATAAAATGGTTAAATATTTAATTGGTTAACCCCTTGGGTGTTTGTTGACCAAGTCTTTATCTTTTAAAGACTTAGTATTTTTGGTGCAATATATACTAAGATCACTGGATCTAAGTGCAATGTTACATCAGCACAAATGTTTTCTAAAGTAAAAGCTGATAAGAAATTTGATTCAGCAAAGTGTGCAAAACTAGTTGCTTATGGTGGTGAAGAGATTCAAACTGATGGTGCAGTAGTTCTTTCATGCCATTCTGCTGGAAACAGCTATGACTTGCAGTTTTACATAATCAAAAGACATGTGCAGTCACTGTTAGGCCTTAAAGTCTGAGAATGGGACTGATTTCATTTAATAAAGAGGTTCACCATATAAATATGAATAACATCGACAGCTTTACATAGAATATTTTAGTGAATATGCTGATATTTTCAAAGACAAGCTTGGTAAAATTCCAGTTGCATATTCCATGAAGCAAGTCCAGTTGTTAGACCTGCAAAGAAGATTCCAGTAGCAATGCAGAGTAAAGTAAAAGCAGAACTAGAAGTGGCAGAACGGACTGAATGGGTGGGTATCTTCCATGGTTGTAGCTCATAAGAAAAGCTCAGATGAAATTCAAATATGTATTGATCCAAGAGACATAAACAAAGCACTTGAGCGTCTTCATCATCCAATGAATACAGCAGAAGAGGTAGGCGCTCTCATGCCAAATTCCACTGTTTTTTCAGTCTTAGATGCAAAAAGCTCCTTTTGGCAAATTTTACTGCATCAGAAATCTTCATTGTCAACTACATTCAGTACACCATTTGGTAGATACAGATTTTTACGAATGCCATTTGGAATCAATTCTGCCAGCAAATTCTTTCAGTGTATCATTGAACAAATTTTTTCTGGTTATCCATGAGCTATTATAGTAGACGACATTACTGTTGGAGGCAATGGTGAAGACGAACATGACAGAAATCTCAGGAAAGTTGTAGGCCATGCACAAGAAGTACATCTTAAACTGAATCCTCTGAAATGTAAATTCAAACTGAAAGAAGTTACTTATGTGGAACATTTGTTTACCAGTTCTGGCTTACAACCAGATCCGTCTAAGCAAACAGCAATTGTGGAAAGGCCAGTTCCAGAGACTGTCACATCTTTATGTTTTCTAGGTATGGTCAACTATTTAAGAAAGTTCATCCCAGACGTGAGTGAGCTTTCTGCACGATTATGTGAGATGACATGCAAAAATGTAAACTGGTCCTGGTTGGACCACCAAACAGCATTTGATCTTTTGAAGAAAAAAATTGCCAGTCCACCCATATTGAGATATTATGATGTTCACAAACCTGTAACTCTTTCTTGTGATGCTTCAAAGTACGGCCTTGGTGCAACATGTCTTCAAGAAGGCATACCAGTAGCCTATGTATCAAGAACTTTAACCAAAACAGAGATGCATTATGCACAAATAAAGAAAGAACTTTTGGCAGTAGTGTTCACATATTCAAAGTTCAGTGATTATATTTATGGCAGACTTATCCAAACAGAGACTGATCACCAAATACTAGTGGCAATTTTGAAAAAGCCAAAGCATATAGCCCCAGCTCGACTGCAATGCATGTTAAAATTGCAAAAGTACAATTTCAATATTGTTTACAAAAAGGACAAACACTTGTACTTGCTGATGCTTTATCATGTGCACCCAGACAAATGACAGAACTGCATGAAAATGCAACAGCACTCTTTAAAGACATGGAAGTCAGAAATTTTACATCATCATGCTTTGATGAACTAAGAAATCACAGCTTCAGACTCAATTCTCCAAAAGCTGAAAAATATTAACAGTCAAGGATGGCCAACATGACAAACCAGTTTACCACTTGACGTTCAGCAGCATTTTCCTGATACAGATGAGTTCATCATGATGAAAGATGGAATGATGGAATCATCATGAAAGGTCCAAAAGAGGTAATTCCTATAGCATTACAACAGGAATATATAAAAATTTTGCATTGTGGTCACCCAGGTACTGATTCAACTAAAAGAAAGGTAAGAGGCATTGTATTCTGGCCTTCTATGTCCAAAGATACAGAGAAGGAAACTCTAGCATGTTCAACTTGTAACAGCACCAAACCGCATTAACAAAAAGAACTGCTTCAGCTAACACCAAATTCCTGAATTACCATGACCGATGATTGCTACAGATATTTTCAAATTGAATGGTCAACATTACTTGGTATTAGTAGACTCTTACTCAAATTGGTTTGAAATTGACCTTCCTAACTTGACGTCAGGCACAGTCATTACAAAATTGAAGAGATACTTTTCTGTCCATGGTAGTCCACACAAAGTCATGTCTGACAATGGTGCACAGTTTACAAGTCAGCAATTCAAGAAATTTGCAGAGTCTTGGGACTTTGTCCATATTACCAGCAGTCCTGAGTAATCACAAGCCAATGGTTTAGCTGAATGTGCAGTTCAGAGTGCAAAACACTTGTTGGAGAAATCCAAGAGAGATGGTATCAATGTTTTCCTTAACTTACTCAATCTCAGAAACATTCCTCGAGAAAACTTGCTTGGTTCACCTGCTCAGAGACTGATGTCCAGGCAGACATGAACAACTCTTCCAATTAGCAAACAATTGTTAGTGCCAAATGCACAGAACAACAGAGTGGTCAAGGCTCAACTTTCGAGAAAATGTCAGTCACAAAAGTTGTACTATGATGACCAGTAAATTCCTCCGACCATTGCTACAAGGAGAAGTTGTGAGAATGCAAACATCTAAAGGACATTCTTCTTTTGGCTTTTCCCGGGGTTAGGGGTCGCCACAGCGGATCATCTGTCCGCTCATGATTGGCAGTGGAGTTTTACAGTGTCGAGTTGCCAGCCCGGCGCCCAACCTTCCACAGAAGGCACATACACGCGCACACACAAACCTAGGGCCAATTTAGTGTGTCCAATCCACCTACTGTATGTCTTTGGGATGTGGGAGTAAACCCATGCGACCACAGGGAGGACATGCAGACTCTGCACAGAAGGCACCCCAGCCGAGAATCGAACCGCAGAACCTCTTGCTGTGAGGTGGCAATGCTAACCACTGCACCACCGTGGCCGCCCTAAACATCTAAAGGACATTACCGAATGTGAATTGTGAAGAACATTTGTGAGGAACCAAGCTCTTACATCATACAATCAGAAGGAATGGATTTCAGAAGAAATCGTAGACATGTGTTACCTGTCTTCAAACAAGTGCCACAGCAGATTGCCTGTGCTGACGACTCTGATTCCCAGAGTGACTCATCAACTGTTCGAATTCAAAAGGACAGTGTGCTTTCTTCAAACAATTTTGATGTAAACCCTGATTTTCCAGTTTTGAAAGAATTTCCAGAGACTGTCCCTGTTGCTAAACCCAGTCAGACTTTCTACGTAACTAGATCAGGTAGAATTTGCAAACAACTTGGGTTGGAAGTCAGTTGTGTTTTGTTTAAATAATGTCTAGCTCTTAAATATACCTTTGTTTTTGCATTTTGCAATGTCGAGCAAAATTAAAGTGGGAGGATGTAGTTCAGTGTGTATATTGAACATAGTCAGCCAGAGCTAGACAGCACGTACATTGAGTTACAGAGCACGTGCGGGATCAGTGCCATTTTGTGTTGTCAGTCAGAGTGCAAGCTTCAATGGAGATACATGTGTGTGTTAGAAGTAACAAGTCAGTCAGTAAGCATATGAAGTACGAAGTATATGTGCAAGTTACAGCTCCTGATGTGTGTATGTATAACAAACTACTTGAATGCATACCCAGCCTCAGTGTCTCATTTGAATACATGAGACATGCGACAGGTGGGAAAATCACATCTTAGTTGTGAATGTTTAGAGAAAGGTTATTACCCTGTTATAACACATTTTGGAACTGCAGATAAACAGACTACATATTAGAACTTCAAAGCAACAGCCACAGAAAAGCAAGCAAAATATTTATTCACCTTGCTTGCATTTCTGGGGCTGCTGGTTTGGATTTTATTGCAGTTTTGTGGTTCTACATATTAGAACTCAGGTCACTTCAAAGCAAGTACAAATATGACTCCGTCATTGTCCATGCCGGTGTGAATGACCTGAGACGTACCTCCTTGGACTACATGAAAAGAGACATAGAGGAGCTCTCTGATTATGTAGCCCAGGCCGGTATGACCCTGACCCTGAGCAGCATCTTGCCCTCACCAAGAATGATGCCACAATACAAAGACAAGATGATCAGCTTTAATAATTGGCTCAATTACTGATGTCATTCTAGGGGGATCCAATGTCTGTCTGCTTAGGATGACATGCTGGACAAGCCACGCTGCTTCGCAAGGGATGGCTTGCACCTGTCACCACTGGGCTTCCGGATATTAGCTAAGGCTCTTGCCACCTCCATAGTGCCTTTTTTACGCAAGGCTCAAAAGACAAACCCACCACCTTAGAAAACAATAAAGGAAAAAAATGAAGGGTAATGCTGCTCAATGCCAGAAGTGTAAATCTCAAGATGCAGGCTCTCGAAGCACTCCTCAGTATGGAGAGCATCGATGTCTGTGCAGTAACCGAAACCTGGTTCAAGGCTCCTGAAAGCACCCCAGCCCTACTAGGTTATACCTCGTATCATGCATTTCGGCCCCAAAACCTAGGCCGAACCACAAAAGGAGGGGGAGTGTCCATATTCATTAAAGACACCCACACCTCCAGGTTAGTGGCAGCGCACGAAGCATTGGAGACCATCCATGTGCAACTAACCGTAGGCAAAACTGCTGTACAACTTGTAGCATGCTACAGACCACCCTCGCAATCTCAGGAACTCCATTCAGCCTTCCTGAAGACACTGGAGGATATGAATGTCTCACCAAATACCATCATATTGGGAGACTTCAACTACCCAAACATAGACTGGGTGCATTACTCAAGCCCCAACACCTTAGCCCAAAGGTTCCTGGAATTCATCAACTCAAATGCGATGGAACAACTAGTCACCTCCCCCACAAGGGGAAATAATATACTTGACCTGATCATCACAAACATGGGGACAAAATGCTCAACACCGGAAGTATACCCCTCACTAGTGACATCAGACCATAAACTAATAACCCTAGATATTCATATCCCACCTCCACCCCAGCACAAAAGACCACAGTGAGAAACTTCTCAAAAGCCGACTTTACACTCCTTAGGACTGAAATGGTATCCTTCAAGCCCCCTGGGCCAGTGGAAACCACATCCCACACTGCTGAATCCTTCACAAATGCTTTCTACGGGCATCTCCAAGAATGCATGGATCATGCAATCCCAAATAAAACCAAGACCCTTTCCACCAAAGGCAGGCATCCTATCTGGTGGACCCCAGCCATAAACAAACTTTATAACAAGAGAAGGAAGCTACTGCAAGACAGAGCAAAATCCCATAAAGGGAAGGCATCCCTGATCCGCACTAGCAAAAAACTACGTTCGCTAATAAAATCATCAAAGGCCAACTTCGAGAGAAAAATCGCTAAGGACACTAAAGATAATCACAAGGCCTTCTTCAGTTATGTTAGAAACCTGGGCGGAAACCCTCAGATATGCGCAGAGTTAGTTCATAACGGCAAAAAATGCACTGAACCCACAGATATTGCCAACATACTGGCAGACAGGTTCAGTGCAAATTTCTCCCCTCCCTCTCCCCCAAAAGACGAAATAAATATCTCAGCTGAATGCAACCTCCCTGAAATCTCAGATGTCCAGGTGAGAGCTGCCCACAGCAAAGCTAAAAATACAGCATCCATGGGACCTGACGGTGTCCCGGGTTGCGTGCTACGTGAACTCCTATAGGAGCTAAACCCGCACATAAGAACGCTGTTTAATCTTAGCCTTGCTACAGGATACGTCCCTGAACACTGGCGTACAGCTACAGTGTTCCCACTCCACAAAGGTGGCACCTCTACAGACCCTGGAAACTACCGCCCCATAAGCTTGACCAGCCTGGTCTGCAAAGCTGTTGAAAGGATCATTATGGAACTCATAAACAAAGACATCGGGGACCTACAGACAATTGACCCTACCCAGTTCGGCTTTGTAAAAGGCAGATCCTGTCTTTTAAACCTGGTGGACTTTTTTGAAACAGTCACTAGAGCCATAGATGAAGGCAAAGCAGTTCATGCAGCCTACCCGGATCTGGCAAAAGCCTTCGACACAATACCCCACTCAGGCATCATCGACAAGCTCAACAGCTTAAATGTAAACCCGTTTGTCACAAGATGGGTTGCAAACTGGCTAAAGGACAGAACCCACAAAGTCAGAATAGCTGGAGCTATGTCAGACTTTAAGCCAGTCACAAGTGGAGTCCTACAGGACTCTGTCTTGGGACCCCTCTTGTTCGGCATTTATTTCTCAGATGTGCAGGCAAACATAGGGGGGTTGTGGCTGACAAAGTTCGCAGACGACTGCAAACTAGGTGCCATAGTCGACACACCAGCTGACACATGCATCCTCCAGAAGGGCCTCACAGAAACAGACGACTGGTGCCAGAGTCATGGCCTTAAACTAAATGCCAAAAAATGTATAGTCATCCCCTTTGGAAAAAACAAAGTACCCACAAATTACCATATAGGTGGTAATCCATTAAGTACGGAAAAAGTAATCAGAGACCTGGGGACCCAAGTTGACAGTAACCTCTCATTTGACACCCACGTCGCCAAAGTGGTCAGAAAGACCTTCTACCTTGCCCACCTTATCATGAAGGGATTCACATCCAGATCAAAGGATGTCATTGTACCCTTATATTCCTCCCTTACCAGGCCTATGATTGACTACAATGCCCCATTTGGTATGTACCTCACCCGGCACCTGCAGCAGCCGGAGAGACTCCCAGAAGTACCTTACCAAGAGGATCAAGGGTCTCCAGCATACGTCATATGCTGCCAGACTGAAAAAGCTCCAGCTCTATTCAGTAGCATACCGCCTGCTCAGAGGTGACCTGTGCCTTACGTACAAGGCCATGTCCAATTCAGAATTAATGGACATGCTCCAACTCAAAAAATCCAAATCCATCAGAGCCACGAGAGCTAAAGATCTAAACCTCAGCACAAATATGAATAGGACATAGATACAAACTAAGGAACCACACAACCACTTCGAATTCCGAAAGATATGGCAGCTCGAATGTAGGAACCAACAAACCAAACCAAAAAATCCAAAATAGGATAAATGTCCACTTTATTCTACCACATGAACCAAAGCAAAACATGGTACACTAGTGTTGTTAACCTAGGTTTCGTCTTAATACTAAAGACTTCTTCAGAACAACCACAATCAATTATCAAGTATAAATACTTACATTAATGCCAATTAAATCCCTAAACTAACCTGCAATTAAAATAATGTCATAATAATGTCATATGCTGCCAGACTGAAAAAGCTCCAGCTCTATTCAGTAGCATACCGCCTGCTCAGAGGTGATCTGTGCCTTACATACAAGGCCATGTCCAATTCAGAATTAATGGACATGCTCCCAACTCAAAAAATCCAGATCCATCAGAGCCACGAGAGCTAAAGATCTAAACCTCAGCACAAATATGAATATGACATGCTGGAGGGACAGATTCAAAACCCAGAGGCTTCCCGCACTCTGGAACAGGATACCTGTCCATGTTAGGCAGAGCCCCTCACTGACTCTCTTCAAGAGAAATCTGGACGAATGGATGGGTGATCGTAGGTTTACCCCCGGGGTCATCTCTGTGTCATTGCTAGATAGAGGCACAGTAAACTAAATTTAAATTGTACACTTCTGCATCATTACATGGGGTGGCGAAAGCCACATACACTCTGGCTAGGCTTATAAATGCCCTAGGGCAGATAGCCTAGTACTATACTATGAAACTATAAGAAGTTATCTTCCAATACTGCAGTAAAGTTCGCAAACAACTCTTAAGACTCTGTCTCCAGTATTAGTTCAGCGTCCATCTGTTCATGTTTACTTACTGTGCAACAAACTTTCCCCACGGTTTCTTTCTGCAATGCTCCCACAACACTGATCTCATATCTTGAGTCCGTTTTAGCACAGTCAGCAAGAACGCAAAGATTTCATTCCTTTGCACCCCCTTAGCAAGCACACTAATGCGAAATGCAGGGGAAATTTCATAGGATACAGGGCAAGGAGAACGAGACAACAGACAGACATACATCTGCAGTCATGACGCAAACTTAAAATACACAAATCTCTCTAGCTGACATATTTTACATCCGGAACTACTCGTCTCTGCCTAGTCCAGACCGAGGGCCACTCTGTTGTAAGTGCGCGTGCGCAGTTTTCCTGGTCGCCTGAATGTTGTGTACTGTTTGATACACATTTCTTAGTAGTAGGTGTTAACGGGTCGGTAACTTGTACGATAGTTTTGTGATTTATTTCGGAAGCAGAGTCGACTGTTTTAGCACTTTTGTATGATGAGTTTTGCTCTGAATTTAGAGTGGCTCTCTCAGTCAGTGCTTGGCACATGAATGTTCTGGTGACTGATATATTTTCTTTTTTTTTTCTCTGCGGAATATATGTAATCACCAATGTTTTCAGCATAGTATGCGGTCAGGATTTTCCATATTCATACTAAAACGTTTCTAATACGTAACTAAAATATGCGCCTTTTTGCAGAAATATATTTTGGAAAGCTGAAAGCGGAGTTATTATTGATATCACACACTATGCGTTTGCACTTTACCTGAGGGATGTGAAACGGAATGCTTTTTTTTCCCTTTCGGATAGTTTTATTTTATTTGTTTACTAGAAAGTGCCGGTGAGGAAACTGTTCTGAGGCCTGCCAGGGGATTTTTTGGGGACATAAAACGAGTAAAGGAATTTGTAGACTGACATTTGCCATGGCACTTTTTAAGGAATATATACTACTATCTTTTTGTGGAAGCGCGTCTTATTTATATGGAGAATTGAGAATACCGTTGTAGAACAGCACTTTAGCCAAATTCACAACCACCGTTATACTTGAAGGCAGGAACTTTTGATTGTCAAACGAACAGCATAAACATCACCATGGAAGTGATCAACTTGGTGAATACTAGTTTGGTTCTTACAACAGTGAATCCAGAGCCCCTGCGACCGGCAGTACCTCCGTCCGTAACACTGGGTCTTACAGTCCTTTACACTGTCTTGTACGCACTGCTTTTTGTATTTGTTTATGTGCAGTTGTGGCTGGTACTGCACTACAGACACAAGAAATTAAGCTACCAGACTGTCTTTCTTTCTCTTTGTCTTCTTTGGGCAGCACTGAGGACTACACTGTTTTCGTTTTATTTCAAAGACTGCGTGAAAGCAAACAATTTAGACCCCTTCTTATTTTGGCTGTTGTACTGCTTTCCAGTGTGCTTGCAGTTTTTCACTCTGACGTTGATGAACCTCTACTTTGCACAGGTAACTAAACAAAGTCAGTATATACTAAATGTAATTACAATGTTGTATTTTAGTCTCCCATCAACATACATTTTATTGTGATTGTAGTAGACTCTTACAAGTCACGATTTTGTTGTTGACAGCAAGTTTGCATTGGTTAAGAATCTGCATTTTATTACTCATTTCTGAAGTTTATGGTGGTATGCTGGAAAATGTTAGGTTCCCCACAGTCTTTATTTGCCTGCTTAGCAACTTGGGGAGATTTTTAGGTTCCCATGAAAGCTGTGATTTTTGCATAGTAGGCCTTACCTGGTAAACAGACATTTAAATGAGTAAAAGGAAAGTTAATTCTTCATGCTCTTTTATTCGATGACATTTTAGCTAGGGAATATCTCTTCATTTGGTACAGTAGGTTGCAGAAAACATTTTTGAACTAGAAAAGAAAATGAGCTTTACTGCCATACTGTGTATGGTGGTGTGGGTGTGTGAGATCTCACTGTCAAAAACACTGATAAGCATGGTGTTAGAACTTAGTTTTTGTTCCTATCAGTATAAGTTATATAGTAACATGGCGCATCTTTTTTTCGTTGCCCGTCTGTTAGTATGTTTGAATCATATCTCTCAACTGTCTAGATTTTTGCCTCATATTTTTTGGTCCATTATAGGCCATCTGGCAAATTAGTGGCAAATCAATAAAGACTGAAGTTGGAAAATGACAAGACATTTGAGTTTCATACTTCATACCTTTCAGAAAATGCATGCTAATGCAACACCTGCCATTTTGTCAACTTTCTAAGATCGTAAGAGCAATATTTAAAAAGTGTCCCTATTTTTTGTGCCTTTGTCCCAGTCTTATTTATGGCTTTGTCCAGATTTCTTGCTCCAGGAGGTTGAGAGGTATGGTTTGAATACATGGTTATTAGATTAAGACTGAAGTGCTTCCTTGTGTGTTTGCTTCTTGGATTTATACCTCCATGTTTATAACTGTTTTGTGTTTTAACCACAGGGATATATTTTTTACCACTTTATGCTCAAAAGGATTTCTTTTTTTTTTTTTAAGTTTTTGTTTGAATCCTAAATCTTCTAAGATTTGACTGTTGGTGGAGACTGAAGGATAGGTGTGAGAGGGTGTGTGTGTGAGAATATTGAAAAGGTTGTAGTTGGATATACATTTTGAAACTATGCAAGTTTGCAGTTCCTCCTCCAAAGAACTGGACAACATATGTTTGCTCAAGCCCCATTAAGTGACAAAGGAGCCTGTTGTGCTGTGGTTGCGTACCCAGGAATTTGACATCTACCTTAGCCTTGGTGTAGTTTAGTTGTAAAAGATGTACTAAATTTAATTTTAAGCCATATTTGTCATTTTTTTGTTATATTCTTTGTTAAATTACCTTTTTCTAGAATGTGTTTTTGCTTAACTGGATTTTTTTTGCTTAGGTCTATCATTTTGTTTTTTTTGTTTGTTTTTTTTTTTTGGGGGGGGGTTGGGCTGTGAATTGAAAATTTTCATGTAGTTCCAAAATCTTGGCAGTTCCCTGTATGTTGTGTGCCATATTTTGGAGTGTGGAGGGTAAGTTACACATGCGTTAGGAAATTGGTTTAAAGAAGTAGAGGAGTTTGAATGTTTGACTTTCTTGAGCATTGAGTATGAATAGTATGCATGTTTCATCTACTAAATAGGTTTAAACAAAATCAGAAGAAAGGAGTGGAGGCAAGAACTACTACTGTTTTTTTTTCTGATAAGTTTCCACCATGTTCTCCAGTTTCCTTTGGTATTTCCAAGTTATGCTGTTGACTGGTGATATTGCGTAGTCTGTAGGTATGGTTAGTTGCCTTGAAGTGGTTTTGCATTTAGGGTTGGTTTTTGCCTTCTGCTTGTTGCTTCCTGGGGTAAGCTTACCAATGTCTATGAAGTGGTTGAAAGCTTATGAGTGAGAAAGTTTTGCCTTCCACTCCATATTGGAAGCATTTGGGAATGAAGCCCCTTTCTTTCTTATGCAGCCCAATTTTTAACATTTTTAACTTTGTAACATGTTGTAATACCTTTTAGGATGCACAGTAAAGACGTTGACATGTCTGTTGTGTGACTAGCCTCCATGAGGTCTTTACAATGTCTGCTGTCTAAAAAGAAGTATACTGCATGGCATACATTTCCTAGGAGTTCTTCAATATTTAAATTGTATGCATCTCAATATGCTTCAGTTCTAAAGTACATTATTTTTTTAAGAGACCAAGAGATCACATATTACTGTACATAATCATTTTTGACATATCTTTAACTCTGCACTAAGTATACCATTGGCATTTTACTTGCATCACATCTGTCTTCACATTCAGAGTATATTTCATTGAATGCTATTTTTTAGTCTTGGTACCATGATCAACTTTCAAACTGTCAATGTATTGGGCTGAATTCTTCATTGATTATCCTCGGAATATTTAATTGTAGATTCAGTGGCACAACAGGTAGCACACTTGCCTTTGGTGCAAAAGGCTGTGAGTTCTATTCCCATACCGGGTAGATTGCTGACACTGCAGTGCAGGACTAAGGCAGGTGCTGCACTCCTCAGTATGTCATCCTTCAGATGAAATGTTAAAACTGAGGCCCCATTTGCCCAAGTTGGTGGTAGCTCAGGTGGATGTAAAAGATCCTACAACACCTGTAGAAAAGAGGTCTTTTATTTATATTATATTATATTATATTATATTATATTATATTATATATATCTATATAGACACACACACACAGAACTCCTATTTACGTCATATTTGCATGTTTACAAATATGTAGACATACAAATCTATTTACACACATTCATAGTTTCCTTTACAGTCGTACTAAATTTTCATCCCTGTTAGACCCCTACTCCTTTTTCCATAACCACTGTCTGATTTTACTTAACATTGTTGGTAAAATCTATTTATTGTTAAACCCAATTTCATTTATTTGTTCATTCCATATAACCCATATGACATAATAACATTTTTATATTTTCTTTTAGCATATTCTTGACTTCTGTTCTTATAATGTCCAGATTTACTCCTGTCCATGTTTATTTTACTAACTTCTTTTATATCTTCAAAAAAATTTCTTTACATAGTTTTTCCCATAACTTTTTTACTCTTCCATTTCAAAAACACATTCCATAGAATAAGTTTACACTGTCAAGAAGAAATCACTTTTTATATGGCATATTTCCTTTTACTGGCAATTTATCTTTTACCAGTCTCCACAAAACCTCTTTACATTCTACTTTCTGATTACACCATTTGCTTCTTATTTTATAGCTTTAATTTTATCTTGTTAGGTTTCTCCATGGGTGTATATAGTAATGTTTTATCATTACATTCTTATACCATGCTTTTCTATCTTTTTCTATATTATGAATTTTTATTTTCCACAAAAATATCTTTTTTCTTGTTAACATTTTATTTATTTTACACTTTTTTTCTCTCTTTTTACCATACCCCCAAAATTTAACATACTTACAGTAGTAAGATTTTACTACAAATCTGTCATTTTTTTTTTCATTTATCTACTTTAACACTTTGTACAAACTTAACGAAGCATCGTATATCACTGGGTTTATTGACCCGAAACTTCCTTCTCTATTTATGTAGAAAACATCTCTTTTTACTGGGTTTAATCAAGAAACCAATTTAAATGGAAAAAATATATATCTGCAATAATTCCTTTTCAAATACTGTTGGCGATATAAATACACTAGTATGCTGTTTTTCTCATCAGTACTGAATTAATCAAATAAGGCTTTTTTTCTGATTAATACACTAGTATGCTGTTTTTCTCATCAGTACTGAATTAATCAAATAAGCCATTTTTTCTGATTAATTTATATGTTCTCCGGAAAACCAGGTTGTATTTCTTCTATTGATTTTTTTTCCCCATTGAATTCTCCAAGATTTTATACCAAACAGAAATTTCAATCGTAAAATATATGCAGAATGGATTGGGTGGAGAAGAGTGTCAGGAGTGATTTGTGACAGACTAGTACCAGTAAGAGTGAAAGGAAAGGTCTACAAGAGAGTAGTGAAGACCAGCTATGTTATATGGGTTGGAGACAGTGGCATTGACAAAAAGGCAGGAAGTTAGAACTGGATGTGACACAGTTAAAGATGTTAAGATTTGCACTGGATGTGACGAGGGTAGACAGGATTAGGAATAAGTATATCAGAGGGTCAGCCAGGTTGGCAGGTTTGGAGACAAAGCCAGAGAGGCAAGATTACATTGGTTTGGACATGTGCTGAGGAGGGATGCTGAATATATTGGGAAAAAGATGCTAAGGATGAAGCTACCAGGTAACAGGAAAAGAGGAAGGCCTAAGATAAGGTTTATGGATGTGGTGAGAGAGGACATGCAGGTGGTTGGTGTGACAGAGCAAGATGCAGAGGACAGGAAAAATGGAAATAGATGATCCGCTGTGGTGACCCCTAATGGGAACAGCCAAAAGATGATGATGATGATGATGTAGTAAAAACAGAGAGCATATATTTTACATCACTTAAACCTTTATTTTTCTCTCTATTTAAAGCCATCCCTATCACCTCTAGACATTAATTTGTGCAAAGTATTATTACTTTTATCCAAGTTTTGTTTTTTGCATTTATTATAATGTCATTTGCACATGTTAACAGAACTGGAATTCTTAACCCTTCAGGTGTTGTTATACTCCATCTCCTTCATTTTGTAATTTATTTCACATACTGTCACATTTGTAAGTAATGGAAAGAGTACACAACTCATGACTTGTATCTCCCATCCAATCCTCAAGGTTCCTTTTGAAGAGGGCCAAGGAGGCGCTGTGCTTGACATGTATGGGGAGTCTCTGGGTCAGGAACCTATCCCTCCAGCATGTTTTGTTAACTGTGATGACAAGGTTTAGATCCCTGGAGCGTGTGGCTCTTGAGGGATTGGGATTTCTTTAAGTGGAGCATGTCCAACAGCTCAGAGTTTGACATGGCCTTGTATGTTAAGCAGAGATCACCTCTGATTAGACGATATGCCACAGGGTATAGCTGGAGTTTTTTTTTTGGATGGTCAGTATATGGCATTTGCTTTAGGCCTGTGATTCTTTTAGTGAGGTATTTCTGTGGCCTTTCCATCTGTTGCAGATGCCCCGTGTGTTACGTACCAAACGGGGCATTATACTCTATAATGTGTCTAATGAGGGATGAGTACAGTGGGACAATGACCTCCTTTTTTTCTGGATGAAAAGCCCTTAGTGATGAGGTGTGCCACATAGAAGGATTTCCTGACTGTTGTGGTGGTGTGGTTATGGAAGGTGAGACCGCTGTCCACTTGTGTCCCCTAAGTCTCTCATCACACTATCTATGTTTAGTGTCCTGCCACCTATGTGGTAATTCATGGGTACATGTTTTTTTCCAAAGGGGATAACTACTAAAAATTTCTTGGCATTAAGCTTGAGCCCATGGCTCTGGCACCAGGCATCTGTTTCTGTAAGGCCCTTTTGTAGAATATCCACATCATTTGGGGATTCAGTAATGGATCCCAGTTTGCAGTCCTCTGCGAACTTTGTTAGCCAGAGTCCCTTAGTGTTGGCCTGTACTTCCGAGAAGTAGATGCCAAACAAGAGTGGTCCCAGGACTGAACCCTGAGGTACTCCACTTGTGTGGAGCTGGATTTGGAGTCTGCTACTTTTACAGTCTGGGTTCTGTCAGTAAGTCAGTTGGCAACCCATCGAGTGACATAGGGATTTATGCTCGGCTTAGTAAGTTTATCTATGATTCCAGAGTGGGGGATGGTGTTGAAGGCCTTGGCGAGGTCCAGATAGGCTGTGTGGACCGCCTTACCCTCGTCCACAGCTCTGGAAACTGATTCAAATAAGTCAGTCAGGTTCAGGAGACAAGATCGGCCCTTCACAAACCCAAACTGGGTGGGGTCCAGTGTTTGAAGGTTGCCAATTTCTTTGTTTAAAAGTTCCATGATAATGCGTTCCATGCCCATGCAGATCAGGCTCGTCAGATTGATGGGATGGCAGTTCCTGGGATCCAAAGTGGATCCCCCCTTATGGAGTGGGATAACTGTAGCTGTGCGCCACTCAGTGGGCACGAAGCCTGAGGTGAGGCTATGATTCAACTTGACACTTGGGTGAGGTGCCAGTTCATTTTGTAGTTTGTGTAGTACACAGCCTGGGATGTCATCTGGTCCCATGGATGCTGTATTCTTAGCTTTGGAGAGTGTGGTTTCTACCTGTGTGGCCGTGATTACCGGAATTTGGCAATCTTTTGATATTGAGATGGGCCCTTTAGGGGGTGAGAGGGGGGTGAAGTTGGCACTAAATTGATCTGCCAGGATATTGGCAATATCCTTGGGATCAGTATATTTAATGCCATTCTGTTGTAGCTCAGAGCAGATCTGAGCATTGCCATTTAGATTCTTGACTTAACTATAGAATGCCTTGTGGTTGTCTTTGGAATCTTTGGCAATTTTATTTTCGTAACTAGCTTTTGAGGATTTTATGAGGGATCTTCAGCTTCTTACTGAGGCTGGAGAGGGAGTTTTTTGCATCCTGGGATTTTTCTCTTTTCTGCAACAATTTCTTCCTTCTGTTGTATAGTTTGTTTATAGCAGGGGACCACCAGATTGGCTTCCTTTTTTTTGGAGGAGAGCATCTTGGTTCTTTTTGGGATGGCACAATTCATGCACGAGTGGATGTGCTCGTACAGTGCCTTAGGATTCTGCAGTCGATCTTTCAGATCCCGTCTGAATGGGTGTCATGAAGTTTGTCACTTCTGACTTTAGTAGCATGAAGTTGGCTTTGGAGAAGTTTTTTTTTAGGTTTCCTTACTGGGGGTTGGGATGTGGATATCAAAGGTGATTTGCTTATGGTCAGACCTGACCAATGAGGGGGTGACCACTGGTGTGGACCATGTTGATAATGACCAGGTCTAGGATACTGGATAGGGATGATTCACTCCTTTTATATTCCTCCAGTCTTAACTTGAGTGTCTTTTGTATCCCATTCTGACACCATGTCCTTTTAGACACGTCACTTCTAACACCATGTCGCTCGCCCCTCTCTAGTATAGATGATGAACAGGCAGGGTGGTTTGTTTATATGGTTTATTACATAGAAACACATCAGGATGGGATGCGGCATTACAAAATATAAACTGTTTAACTGACAGACTACACAGACATGCATGCATCTCAACAGCTAACTACAAAATGGCATCAGGCTCACATGCTCAGTATTTAAACACTTGTGCAAGCCCCTATAAAGCTTCTTAAAGCTGTACACACATACTGGTCTAGATTCATATTATCACTTCATGTTCCAAAAAGTGATGAAATAAGCTTCCTCTTTTTTTACAGTTAGTATAAGCATATAAAGTTAGAATTCTATATACCTGCTTTTTCCATTGTAAATCTACAGTGGTTAATCTTCCCATTTTTGCTAAAGTTATGGAGAATATCTTTGCTATATTTCCACAGAATACAGCTATTCCAGAGCATCTTTTATTTTCCAAATTCCAGATTATTTTTCCTCCCCATAGTCTTTCATAGTCTAATATAAATACTTCCACATCACATGTATTACACCACTCCAGAATTTATATTCCTCTTTCTGTATTCTTTGTTTTTCTTACTATATGCTTTCCGTAAATGTGAATAGTATTAAGTTTTCATTTTCCTTTTTCTTACATTCATGGTTTCATGAGTTCATTGCTAATTACTATGCTAACTTTCTTAGTAAGCCATTTAAAGTCTAGCCAGTTTCTCTCCCAAAGGTGAGAATCAAACATTGTACTTTGTTTCTGTGAATCAAACACCTTAACCATTATACCAGCTAATCAGCTGTGTACAGTTTGTCATCCATTCCTTTCTTTTTTTATTCTGTACTTGCCAGTTTACATTTTCTTTTAACATTTTATCAATAGAAGTCTTTACTTCTTGTACTACCTCCTAATTTGTTTTCTTCATAACATTTCAAAACCTTAAAATTTCTTCTTTTTGTTGATGTTTTTCCATACTCTTATTTTCATTTTTGCAATCCATCCATAAATGTCCATTTGTTACATTTATCACATTTTAATTAACATTTTTTGTCATATCCCATTTCCACACAAATATAACATTTTCTTTTGTCAGTTACTTATCAAATGTCCTTTTCCACACAAAAAAACATGCAATGGGTTGTCCGTAGTATGTTATGATGCCCCTATTCCCCTCCACTTTTATCATGCTTGGTATATGTATCATTTTTTTTCTCTCTGTTTTTAACACAGTATTACAGTCCCGTCCACCAATCCATAAACCCCTTTTGTCATTAACATTTGCAAAGTCCAGTACTACGTTTTCAAATGTCCTTTCAAAGTCTCATTCCACCCCGTTTGAAACTGTACATGAATTTTATTTCCCTGTTCATAGGTTGGTACTAGGCTATCATCCCTAAGGCCTATGCAAGCCTAGCCATAACAATTCCCTGGAAATTTTTCCCACAATATTTACTTGTCTGGGCCCCTGTCTAGCAGAGCGACTGACATGATCCCCGGGGTGAATTTCCTATCTCCCATCCAATCATCAAGGTTCCTTTTGAAGAGGGCCAATGAGGTGCTCTACTTGACATGTATGGGCAGTCTATTCCAGAGTATGGGGAGTCTCTGGGTCAGGAACCTATCCATCCAGCATGTTTTGTTCATTGTGATGATAAGGTTTAGATCCTTGGAGCGTGTGGCTCTGAGGGATTGGGATTTCTTTAAGTGGAGCATGTCCAACAGCTCAGGGTTTGACATGGCCTTGTATTTTAAGTAGAGATCGCCTCTGAGTAGACGATATGCCACAGAGTATAGCTGGAGTTTTTTTAGACGGTCAGCATATGGCATCTGCTTTAGGCCTGTGATTCTTTTAGTGAGGTATTTCTGTAGCCTTTCCAGCTGTTGAAGATGTCTTGTGAGGTACATACCAAATGGGGCATTATACTCTATAATCGGTCTAATGAGGGATGTGTACAGTGGGACAATTACCTCCTTTTTTCTGGATGAAAAGCCCTTAGTGATGAGGTGTGCCACGTAGAAGGATTTCCTGACTGTTGTGGCGATGTGGTTATCGAAAGTGAGACCGCTGTCCACTTGTTTCACACTTTCGATGTTTAGTGTCCTGCCACCTAAGTGATAGTTCATGTTAAATGCATTTATCCCGATTCCATGGATTAGTTTTTTTTTTTTTTTTTTTACATATTCGAAAAACTTTTCCATTGAAAAAACAGTCTCAAATATAGTGTCACAGACTCTTTGTTAATAAGAGTAAATGCGCTAATCTCATGTGCTTTTGCACCCAAAGGAGCTATTAAATTCTCACACTTCATATCTGTCCATTTCTTTGTCGTCTTTACTATGAATCCTTACCACGTATTGTTTTCATTTTCTTGCCTTCTTTTCTGTTACTCTCCTTATGCCTTCTTTTACTTTCTCTGCATTTGTTTTCTTTTCCATCTCACCATTATTATTCAGGGTTGTCTTTGCATCCTCCTTTTGTATTTTCTTCATACTGTTCCCCCAGGAAACATCTGTTTCATTTTCTGGCACACTCTGCATCACCTCTTCTTTAAGTAAATCATCCCGTAACCCTCCTGATTGGAGGCTGTAATTAATCATCCATCATTTGCTGACTCATCTCCATCAAACAGATTTCTTTGAAACATTGTCTTAGAGTCTTGCACACATTCTCCAGTCTGTTTGATTTCTCCTCCATTTAGGGTTGCCACCTTTTAAGCGGGCCAAAGAGGAAAATGGGGGTGTGGCCAATATGACACTGGCCACACCCCCTACCAAGATGTCACCACCAGATTGGTGAAGGAGTTGCTGTTATGGGTACGATGGATGGCTGCTAGAGTGGCTAGCTGGTTGGTCGAAGTAGCAGCTGGATGGATGGCTGGCTGCATGAATGGCTGGGGGCTGGATGGATGGCTGGCTGGAGTGGCTAGCTGGTTGGTGGGAGTAGCTGATGGATGGATGACTGGCTGCATGAATGGCTGGATGGATGGAGGATGGCTGGATGTGTGGATGGAGGATGGCTGATTGGATGGAGGAGGAGGCTGGCTGGCTGGAGGAGGAGGATGGCTGGTTGGCTGGCTGGATGGAGGAGGATGGCTGTCCGGATTGCTTGTTATATTAAAAAAAAAAAAAAAAAAAAAAAAAAAAAAATTGGTAATTTTTTTAGCGACTGTAGAAGCGCTTAAAACAAAGCGCTCCTACATCCGCGATCTTTGCAGGGCTCTTCCTGCCCCAGTCCCCACCCCTTTCGTGAATTGCAGCCAATTGCTGCACGAATTAAAGCACCTGAACCTAACGGGCAGCAGCTTTGCCTTCAGGTCCGGGTTGGTGACGTAACTGAATTGCTGTGAAAAAGCCAGAAGTAATTGCGAATTTCCTTGCAATTCAGTGCAATCGCAAAAGCGGGACTTTTCAGGTCCCACTACTTGATACAGCGGGCAACGGAATAAGGTGGCTTAACCCGTGAGTGTCCTGCTGACAATGGGATTGGTGGCAACTTTACCTCCATTTCTCTCTCCACTTCATTATCGCCTTCTCTGTCTATCTGCCTCCCTGTTTTTCCAGGCTGTGTCCATGCCTGGAATGGAAACAGGAAGTGCTCTTGCAAAATGGGTCCCACTTCCAACAACTACGAGTAGGGGAACTTCCTTAGTGCCCTGCCCAAATTTCCTTTGGTAGTATAAATACCACCTTGGGTCTCCCTTGGAAAGTGAATGCTAGCCTAGTGATACTAACCCAGTTGACAAGGGATAAATAAAAGATAAAAATAAAATAATTGGACTGTTCTTAAATTATTCACATCTTTTTGTCTTCAGTTGACATTTCAGTGAGTGCAGTATTTTATTCTTAGTAGCATGATCAGCTGTACATCATTGATTTTTTTTCCCCCCTAGTTTATAATAGTTAATAGGACTGTTCTTAACAGCTGTCTTTAGTTTCTTCTGTGCAGTTGACCATGTTCTTATCTCCTATAGAGTTTTGGTTCATCTGCGTGACCAGTTACTACAGCTTATTCTGAGCCTTGGCAGGTCTATATATTTCATCTCGTCTCTAGTTTTGAGTTTCTGATGTGCTTTTTTTCTGGTAATATTTCTGCGTTTGATTTTGTTCAATCATCATTCCTTTTACTTTGTCACAGTTCTTTGGCATTAATAACAGTAAAATCTGTTAATATAATTTTTAATCTTTTTCACATTAGTAACTGAGCTGTGAAAGACCAAGAGTCTTCAATGAAATATTCTTGTGCTCTTTTTCATTAGTCTTTGCTTTGTTAGTTTTCTCCACCTTATTTTGATCTGATGACCTTGTAGTTACACGAGATAACTTTAACTGTTGCTCTAATGTCATAACTTCTATTTTCTTGGATTATGGGCCATTGTTTTATTTGATTAGATCATATATACCTTGTTTTGATAAAAAAAGCATTTTATATTTATGACAGTGCTACTTTTGTAGTCTCATTAACCCTGTGTATTGCAGGATACTTGTAATAATCTTCTTCTTTCAGCTTTTTCCCAGTTAGGGGTCGCCACAGCGGATCACCCGTCCGCTCATGATTGGCAGCAGAGTTTTACTGTGCTGAGGTGCCAGCCCGGCACCCAACCTTCCACAGAAGGCACAGACATGGGCACACTCACACCTAGGGCCAATTTAGAGTGTTCGATCCACCTACTCCATGTCTTTGGGATGTGGGAGGAAACCCACGCGACCACGGGGAGGACATGCAGACTCCGCACAGAAGGCACCCCAGCTGAGAATCGAACCGGAGAACCTCTTGCTGTGAGGCGGCAACGCTAACCGCTACACCACCGTGGCCGCCTACAATGAACACAAATCTGTACCATTTTAACTTGGGGATAAAAGATGATCCGTGCCAGGAGGACATGGCATCTGTGAAATAACGTATCTTCTTCTTGGTAACTGTTGTGTTATACACCCAAAATTTTGCATAACATTCTGTAGTTTTACTGACCAATATGTAATGTCGTCTTTTTTTTTTTTTTTTTTTGTAAATAAGAACCATCTTTATTAAACCATCACTTACGACATAAGCAAACTACACAGACGCAAGCATTTTACATCACAAACCATACTGACACACTCCCAGTTGCAAACATTATACTTCATTTATAATCTCCCCAATCATTTTCAGTCAAACATTACATAGCTCATTTAAGTCCTGTCACCTTTTAAACCTCATTCCTCCCCTGTATGTATTGTTCCCCCAGTTCCCATTGTTGCCTGTATAGTTTGCTCATATCCTTTTCTAAAGACATCAATTCCAGTTATTTTATCTCTTTTACTGTATTTACTACTTGTAATGTGGTTGGTTTAGATTTTAACTTCCATTTTCTAGCAACTGCTTTTTTGGCAGGCACCATAATTAGACACCGCAAGGTCTTACAAAATCGGAATTGCTTAGACATGGTGTCATAGCTCAGAAAAGTCATCTCCCTTGTCACACCCATCTGCTGTCCCAGCATCTGTGACAGTGTGTCCCACAGGGAATCTTTAACATCTGCCAGCCCACTGCACTCCCAGAAAATATGTTCCCAAGTACCTCTTTCTTCCCCATCACACCTCCAGAATTTGCTGTTTACTTGAGGAAAAATTCTGTAGAGTCTACTTGGGGTATAGAAATATCAGTGTAAAGATTTCCGAGCAAAAATCCTAAATCTTCTAGATTTTGTTGCATATTTGGGAGACATATCCTCCTATTGATTCTTTATGAATGGCTTATCCTGTCTTCCCAATCCTTTCTAACCTCCTCTGATTCTTATAGTTGTCATGCAATATTTTGTATGCTTCACTAGTTATTCCTTTTTTAATAGCAGCTTTTGTTCTAGATTCTGCTAAAAAACTCTACCGGTGCTTGTCCTTCATTTAGAACCCCCTATTTCTTTCTGTTTGCCTGTACTCTGCCTTCCCCATCAAGGATTGATATCAATCTGTAACCTGCAGTCCAAATAAATTCTTGGACTCTTTCTATTCCATTGCCTTTCCCTCTCTTGTTATGCAGTATGCAACGTCTTTAGCTTTTTCTGTATGTTTCACTATTCCAAAATGTGTTTTGCATCCTAAGCATGTTTTTCTCTTGGCTAGTTAGGTATAGTTATCTTATCTGCGTAAGGTAATAATGGCTTTCTTGTCTACCTTTTTGGTTTTTTTTATTCTGGCCAGCCTCTTACTGTCGCATGTTTCAATAACTACATTTGCAAATCAGTGTCAGTACATCTCTGATACTTTTCCTGTTTCATTGGCATCCAAGGAATCCCGTAAAGATTCTCTTGATTATTCTTCTAGTAACTGTTCACTCAGCCCTTGGAAATGTCACTGCTGAGTTTATCAGCTACACGTATTTCATTTCTTGCAATTATTTTGGCAGATTAAGCAACATTCCATGTAATATATCTGAGGTGCTTATAAAACATGTATACAAGTTTGTTTTTTTGTTTTGCTGTGAAATGTGTTCATGTAATTTCTCTCATCAGTATGCTGTTGGTAATAATTTCTTATGGATTTGAGCATCTTGTTTTGTGCCTATCAAATGTTGTTGATCATAGGCAAGTGGTCTGTGTTCTCCTTTGTGATTACTGCTTGTATACCATTTTGAATTGTATCTACTTGCAGCACAGCTGGATTTATTTACAGAGTAGTATTTCATTGTTAGTGTTTTTGTCTCTTTTATGTTAATTTATTGAACATTTCAAAACTTTCTTGTTCATAGCGGTTTTCCAAAGATGTTTCTTGCTTCAGCAGCTTTGTAAGAGGCATAGTCATCTCTTATATATTTGGTATAATTCACAAAAAAAAATCTCATTAGTGTTTCTCTGTATTAGGGCTTTCTTATTTTCAGTGATGCTGTGACTTCGTTTGAGTCTGGATTCATTTCCCCTAATATTAGATTGTGGCAGTTCTAAAATAAGTCATTCTTATTTCAGAGTTGTCAGTCTTATCTTTTGCCTTAATCTTATGAAACTTAACATGCACTGTTCAGTTTGTTCTGAAGCTGTATCAGCTTATCTCATGCCCTTCTTTTCTGATTTTGCATGTTATCAGTTACGTTTGCAATGCATTCTAAGCTTTCTTCATATAACTATTCTACTACTCTTTAATATACTTGTGGTGTAGAAAAGATAATAAACCGAAACCTGAAGAATGCGTGTCTTTGTTGACTGGAAAAAGTCTGACTGGGTAGAACCCATTTTCAGTGGAGGCCCGAGAATAAAAGCTCCATATTTAAGTTGTACATGATGTACATTTATAATAGCAAGTTAAGACATCATTACATGAACATATTTACATGATTTTTAAATTTTTCTTACATGAGCAGTGCATAGCATTTTAATGTAAAAAAAAAAAGAGAAATTAAGTATAGTTAATTATTGAATAGAAAAATAAAATACACTTTTTTATAGTTAATGTATTTGTAGCATGATGGATTTTATATTGGGTGTTTTTGAGGTTAGTAATAATTTACAGACTGACAAGTAGTTGTTTGTCTTTTGGCTTTTCCC
Organism: Protopterus annectens; assembly: GCF_019279795.1. NCBI lineage: Eukaryota > Metazoa > Chordata > Ceratodontiformes > Protopteridae > Protopterus > Protopterus annectens. The sequence goes on from NC_056738.1 coordinate 387,529,751, forward strand.
GGTAAGGGGTCACCACAGCGGAATCCTGTCAGCTAATGATTGGCAGTAGATTTTTACGAAACGCCAAGGTGCCAGCTCGACACCCAACCTTCAACGAAGGCACGCCCATTTACGCACGCATGTCTTTCGAACGCTACCCAACCGTGGGGAGGACATGCAGACTGTAGTAATGTAGCTTAAAAACTGATGTTAACAGAGAGATGAATTGAGAAATTATTGATGCCAACAGAGAGGTGAATTGAGAAATTATGGGATTGAACCAGAGGATAACAGACAGAGGAGGAATTATAGTTAGTGGTGCGGTGTGAGAGGAAGAGTTTAAGAAATTAGTGCAATTTGAGGAAGAGTGGTTAGGTACAAAAGACTGGGAAGCAATGTGGCTGTAAAAGGTGGAGAAAAGCAATCTGAGTAAAGCTAGCCAGGTGAGCAGGAGGAACAGAGACCTCTTTGGCATAGGTGCTGTTTAAGCAAAGTTTTGAAACTATTTTTAAGTTTTCTGTTTTAACTGTGTGGAGATTTTATTTCAGAGTTTGGACATAAAATGAAAGTAGAGAGATTCATCATCAGTGTTGAATGTCTTACTGATACATATTAAGAGTTTATTGCTGAAGTGAAGATTTCTAGTGGGTGAATAGTACAGTAGAAGAATAGTATTTTGTAATGCTAGGCATTTGTCCGGAGAGTAGAAAAAGGTTCTGGCCGTGATTAGTTATGATTATGTCAACTGGATTGGGAGTTCTAGCAAGTTTTATTGTTGCAAATGTAGTGATTTTTACTGTAGCATGAGGCTAGTTTAGTTTTATATGTAGTGTAGTTTTTGTAAGAGTAGGGGAAGCATATAATAGGGAAAGGAGGAGGTATGTTATTGCTAAAATAATCCTTGCTTCATCTATTAGGTAATGTTTGGCCCTGTAGAGGGAGCAGAGTTTTTGGTGAGTTTTCTTGATGGAATGAAGTATGTGGTGATCAAAAACAAGGTTATCTAGTATGGCTCTGAGTAGTTTAGCTTATTGTTTCTGTTTTTGTGTTATTACTTGAGGTAATATGAAATGTGTTTCTGGTTAAGGTATTGCATTAGAGTAAGTAGCATATATATATATTTTTTTTGCATTAAGCAGCAAGTTAGAATTTTTCAGCCATATCTTAATGTCATTGAAAGATTTTTGAGTGATTTCCTGTAATTTTGTCATGGATGGCGTAGAACAGGTAAGAGCTGAATCATTGGTGTATTGTACGAGAGTGGCAAGTGTTGTAGTGACATGAAGTTTATGAAAATATTAAATAGAAGCAGACTGAGTATTGACCTTTGGGGAACATCAGCAGAGATTGGTTGAAACACTGAAAAGGTTTTGTTGCCATTCAGTTGCCTGCTGACTATTGCAGTAAATAACTGTGAAACCAGAAGGAGGAGGTAAGTGAGAGACTTGAAGTTGCAAGTTCAGAAAGAAATTTTTGGTGGGACACTGTGTCAAATGATTTGGAAAGGTCAAGAAAAAGTGAAGAAACAAGGTTGCCCTCATTTCTGTGTTGGTGTACTATGTTGGTGAAGTTGAGGAGGGCAGTAGTGGTACTGTGGTTGGGCCTGAAACCATGCTGGGTGTTGGAGAGGAGGTTGTATTTGGTTTTATGTTTCATAAGCTGTGACTGAATATATTTCTGAAGGATTTTTGAGAGGGGTGATGGGATAATTACAGATACACACACAATCTGTGAGCTTTATTCATCTAGGTTTGACTGCTAGAATCTGTAGTTCTACATATAATGTGGAAAGTTAAATAGAACTTGACGTACACACTCTCCTCAAATGTGGCTATGTAAGCAACAGGATGGAAAAAGCAAACTTAATAAGTGGATACTTTCTGACATTCTCTTTACTAGTCCTTACAACAATTTGTTTACTGTAAAACATTTGTTGAGCTCGTACCCCATGGTAAAGATGTGTATGTAGTGAGCCTGAAATGGAGGCATTTAAATCTGGTTGGGGGGTGATGTAACATATTTAGGACGTTCTCACCCTATAGGGTGTGGGTGCAAGTGTGGTTGGCATAATGGTTAGGTTTTCTTACTCTCTGACACAAGGTGCAGGTTTGGATACTGAACTTAAGTTATTGGTTAGACTTGTAATAGCCCACAGACTAATAGCCTAGTATTTACTATGAACCAGGAATGATGTGTATAATTTTGTTGCATATGAAGTGTTTAATGAATAGTGAACAGCCTGTAAACATTAAGATTGTAAATAGTGTTGTTTCCTTTAAAGCAGATCAGGACACTTTTGTATTTGTTAGAAAGGTTGCCACAGAGAGTGTTGTTAACATGTAATTATCCAGTGTTGTGACTAAAAAGGAGGGCTGTGACCTTCATAATTGGATAAATTGACTTCCTTGCAGGAGGATATGACTTGAATAGCAGTTCTGGGGAGTGTGCTATGCCAAAGAAAAGAAAATTGTGAAGAAACTGAAGTGAAAGAGATTTTCTGCACAAAGAGAGAGTGTTGCACTTTGGGATTAGATGCAGAGCTATGAGACACTGTCGTGGTTTCTTGTGATTGTTGTCTGTGTTAAGGTATCTGCACAGTTATTTTTCTGTGTAATAAAACCAATATTCAATACCAGAATATATATATATATATATATATATATATATATATATATATATATATATATGTTTAGAGGCAAGGGTATGGTACAGAGTTGCTACACAATAAACAAACAACCAAAAACGAACGTTCTGCGGTTTTAATAAAACGGGTCTCCACTTTAAGAACAAACAAAGCTTTCAAACTTTGCTTGTTCATAAAATGGAGACTCATTTTATAAAAACCGCAGAATGTTTCTGGTTGTTCATTTATTGTGTTGCTCTATTGGATTATTATTGGACATAGTTTACCACAGTGGAATTTTTTTGTTGTGTTACGGTACACACTTCCCACTTTGGGAGGTACAGAAAGACTTCTGAAGTTTTGCAATTATCTCTTATTGTAGTAGAATTGCAAACCTATGAAACATTAGGTCTGTCACTTCGGATAAGGAAGCCCCAGTGAAAAACTTAACAATCTTCTTCTTTCGGCTTTTTCCCAGTTAGGGGTCGCCACAGCGGATCACGTGTCCGCTCATGATTGGCAGTAGAGTTTTACAGTGTTGAGTTGCCAGCCCGGTGCCCAACCTTCCAGGGAATGCACGCAAACACACACTCACCTAGGGCGAGTGTCCAATCCACCTACATGTCTTTGGGATGTGGGAGGAAACCCACGCGACCATAGGGAGGATATGCAGACTCCGCACAGAAGGCACCCCAGCCGAGGATCGAACCAGAGAACTTCTTGCTGTGAGGTGACAACGCTAACCGCTGCACCACCGTGGCCGCCCTGAAAAACAATCTGATGTTGTAAATCTTTGTTCATTAATTACTTTTAGGACTTCGGTTCCGTCCTCGGAACCGATACGGCTGTTTCCAAGCTCGCGCCAGCCAAAAACTGTCAGCTAAGACCTACCCATCTCGTTTGCCACGCTCCTAGTCAGATGTGCTAGCCATCTCTCTCAAAGCTAAGTAGATCATATTTTTAAGATAGTTTCTCTTCAAAATTGTTTATTTAGTCAATTTAGCCTTTTCTCATTGTCGCCTATAACCTAATTCTATTCCCTACCCTTTACCTTGGTAATTTAATTTCTACCATTTTTGGTACTGTCCCTCTCTCCTGCCTTTGACAGGCCCTTCCTTACCACTTGTGGAACTTTTTAAGTACCATCGTTGGTATTCTCCCACCTTTTTCTCTCCCTTATTTTGTTTTTTTTCTATAGGATAGCCTTGTTGCCCTACTATGTCAGACAAAGCTAAGTTGGGGTTTAAACAGTGTGACAAGTGTGGGCATAAGTTGCCTAACTCGGATACACGTGCTCATTGTGTCTACTGTTTGGGCGTGGACCATATTAAAGCTGACTGTGACATTTGTGCTAGTTTTAGTAATCGTACACTAGCAGAATGTAAAAATAAGATTATTTTAAAAGGTTTAATTAAGACACCTTTTTCGGAGGCTCTATCTGGGTCCGAGGTCTTACCCCCCTCCAAAGACCAAAAACATAAGGAAAAATGGAGTCACTTGGTTCCTGTATCTCCGTCAGTTACGGAACCGAGTCAGCTCCATGCTTCGCCGGTGCCCTCGGTACAGACCTCTTTGGCAGCAGGCTCTGTATCTTCTCCCTTGGTGCTGTCCATGATATTCACCCCGATTTCTGTTCCACCCTCGGCACCACTGACTTCGGTGCCTTCCTTGAATCTGACATAGACTTCCTTGAATCTGACATAGACTCCGATGACTGTACCTGCTTTTGCACCATCCCCAGCGATGGTGCAGGCAGTTTCTTCGGGTCCATCATCTCCAAAACTCTAATATCTGCCAAGGACAAGATATTCTCCAACTTGTGACCCTTTTTTGGGGAAGAGGTTTAACCCCTTTCTAGAAAGATCTGATTCTCCTTCAGCAGCCTCCTTTAGATCCACTAGGAGTTTTTCTGAATTAGATCTAGTGCTGGTTGTGGACCAGCTTCTGGCACCTAGGGGATTGCCCATTCTCGTGGCTCAGAATCTTTTACTACATCTTTCCCTGTTTATCCTCCTCCGGCTTCTACCCAGATCTCTGTGCGGATGTCCACTGTGGTGCATACCGTCTCTGCTCCGACAGCAGTTTTTCCTCTGTCGGCGCAGGCAGTTTCTTCGGGTCCATCATCTCCAAAACTCTAATATCTGCCAAGGACAAGATATTCTCCAACTTGCGACCCTTTTTTGGGGAAGAGGTTTAACCCCTTTCTAGAAAGATCTGATTCTCATTCAGCAGCCTCCTTTAGATCCACTAGGAGTTTTTCTGAATTAGATCTAGTGCTGGTTGTGGACCAGCTTCTGGCAGCTAGGGGATTGCCCATTCTCGTGGCTCAGAATCTTTTACTACATCTTTCCCTGTTTATCCTCCTCCGGCTTCTACCCAGATCTCTGTGCGGATGTCCACTCTGGTGCATACCGTCTCTGCTCCGACAGCAGTTTTTCCTCTGTCGGCACCGACCACCCTTGCTGTGTTGGCTCCGGTGGAGCCGAAGCTCTCTCGGAGCAGTGCTTGGACCATCTGTACCTTGGTACCTAGCCTGGCACCTATTTTCTCGATGGTGCCATCTATGTCCACGTTTCCGATGGCTTCCAGTCCTCTCGGAGCTCCTCACCTGGAGGTGGCCTCCTCCGGGTGGGGTGTGACCCCAGTTCCGAGGTTGTCCTTGTCTGTTCAGGGCTCCCATCCCTCCTCAGGTGGACCTGCTGTCCAGGTGATGGAGAAGGTCCTTCACTCTGAAGGTTCGCAGTCAGCACCAATGACATCAGTATCCGAACACCCCCCCCCCCAAGCGTGCACCTCTCCCAACTCTCTGTTTCAGGACCCCTGGTACGGGAGTCGCAAAAGCCACCTTTGAAGGGAACCCCTTCTCCGGAGTCCTCCTCAGAAGATCCCACTGGGTAGCCACCCAGGAAGAAATGGTGCAAGAGGAAGCACCTTGATTCCCCAAAGACACTGATTGTGAAGAGGGGGAAGGGTCCCCACTGTCTCCCCCCAGACAACGTCTCATTCGGAGACATTCTCGAAATCCTCAAGCATGGGGGAGACAAAGTCCTCTAATCCTTCTTCTGAGGAATCGGTATTCTTGCAGGCCTACCGTGCCCGGCCATCTACTTCCTGGGTGACCCCCACCGGCAGATGACCTTGTTAAGCTCATTGTGCAGTGTGCCTGTAAGGACCCGGACAACGTAGAACCTGTCCCCAAGAGGCCAGACAAAATTATCTACACCTAAAGACCAGCCCCACTGGTCCAAGCAGTTGACAGTTGATTTTATGGTCGTGCCGATCAGTGTTCTTGCAGGCCTACCATACCCGGCCATCTACTTCCTGGGTGATCTCCACCACCAGCAGATGACCTTGTTGAGCTCATTGTGCAGTGTGCCTGGAAGGACCCGGACAATGTAGAACCTGTTCCCAAGAGGCCAGACAAAATTATCTACACCTGAAGACCAGCCCTACTGGTCCAAGCAGTTGACAGTTGATTCTATGGTCATGGCGGCGGCCTCCAAGAGGAAACTGGCAGAAGGTAGTTCCACTGTCCATCTTCCAAACCGGGAGTCCCGGACAGAGTAGGGAAGAGGACCTATGCTTCAGCAACCTTCGCCATTCGGTTGCTGAACTATCTGGCACACTTTACTTGCCTCCAAAGAGGCCTAATTTCCGAAATGTCTTCCTCTTTGGTAGGGGTACTTCCTGATGAGGTGCATGATACTGTCACCTCGCAGCTAGCTACCCTAGAATCCTTCTCGAACTCCTGGATGCGTTTGATATCTCACACCACTGAGGGGGCAGCTTGAGCTGCCACATCAGGCATTGTCATAAGACTTGATGCTTGGATGCGGTTGTGTGACTTCGCACACCCTTTTAAATCTTCCTTCGTCAATGCACCTGTCAACGAATCTGCACTTTTTAGACCCAAAGTACGAGACACACTTGCACATAGTGATAAAGATGGAAGGACCTTGTATGCTGTGGGCATACGTTTTTCCAACCCCCAGGTTACAGAAGGGAGGAAAAATGTGATTCAAGAAATCACAAGGATCTTTTCGTGACACTCATGGTGAACAATCCCCCTGGGGCAGAGGGGGCAAATCATATGGAAGACGCCCCTTTCGGGGTAGAGGGGGTCCGCGTAACCAGGGCGCTAGATATTCTTTCTCCGGCAGACCCTGCCAGTGCTCCTGAGCAGCGGCCCAATTGCTTTCCTCTGGAAGCAGTCGGGGGGGGTCTTTTTGTCTCTGCACCTACCAGCTTGGCATGTTATTACTACCGATGTTTGGGTGCAGAGAATAATATCCAGAGGCTATCGAATACCATTCGATTTAATTCCCAGACCTGCCAAACGAATCCCCGATGTACCACCTAATCAGAGGGAATTAGCGCCCTTAGAAATAGAAAAGCTGCTAAGAAAGTGTCATCATACCAGTCCCACCAGACCAGACAGGATCCAGGTTTTACTCGAGGTTGTTTTTAATGCCAAAAAAGACAGGGGACTGGAGACCAATCCTGGATGTCAGCCTATTGAACCAATTTATCAAACCTCAAAAATTCCTGATGGTCACGGTACAGTCCATTCTTCCCTTCCTAGGGAGGGACAGCTGGATGTGCTCTATAGACCTCCAGGATGCGTACTACTACACAAAGATGGATCATCGCTCCCGGAGGTTTCTCCGCTTCCGGCTGGGAGCCAGTCACTACCAGTTCAGGGCACTGCCATTTAGTCTCTCGACAGCCCCCCCGAGTGTTCACCAAATGTATGCCAGTTGTGGTAGCTCATCTTCGACTACAAGGATTCCAGGTGTTTCCCTATCTAGACAATTGGCTCCTTACCACTCTGACCAGGAATCTCCTAGTCTGTAGCCTCTCTTATACTCAAGGTCTTGCTCTCCGTTTGGGGATTACAATCAACAAAGACAAATCTCAAATGTCCCCAACGAAGACACTGGGATTTATTGGAGCGGTCTTCAACACAACATCCTGTCAAGCTTCTCTCTCCCCCCCCCCCCCCACACAGGCTTTCGAAAATAAGACACCAAATCCAAGACCTTCTTTCTCAGACCTATGTACCAGCACGTCTTGTACTGCAACTCTTGGGCTCCATGGCGGCTGCCATTATGTTAGTACCATTGGCGAGGCTGCACATGAAAATCATGCAGTGACTCCTTTCCGCACAATGGTAGTTTCAAACTCACCCACTCAACCACATGATATGTCTTGCAAACCGTTGCAAGGAAGAAATACTATGGTGGATAAAGCCACAAACAAATCTTTGGTGTCGACCATTCTGTCTTCCCCAGCCCACGGCCACGGTGACCACAAATGCTTCCCTGTTAGTGTGAGGGGGCATTTCCTGGGAAAGACAGTCCAAGGCACATGGTCCACCATGGAGGCCAATTTGCCCATAAATGTCCTGGAACTGAAGGCAGTTATCTTAACATTGCAAACGTTCCATGCATCCCTACTCTCTGGGACCATTGCAATTCAGTCAGACAACATGTCAAGTCGTCTGTTATATCAAAAAGCAAGGCGGAACCAGGTCGTACCCCCTGTGTTGGGAAGCCATGAGGATTTGGCACTGGGCGATGGCTTCAAACTGCTTTCTTATAGCAATGCACATTCCTGGGAGTTCCAACCTTATTGCGGACAATCTGAGCAGGAACATCCTGATGCCTCATGAGTGCTCCCTCAACCCTGTAACTGTGGATCGGATCTTCCAACGCTGGGGCGAGCCTTGCTGCGATCTGTTTGCTCCCCCCCCCAAACTACAAATGCAGAGGCTACTTTGCCCTGATCTCCGCTTCAGGGGGAACCACTGAGGGATGCTCTAATGCACGATAGGCCCCAGGGTCTTCTGTATTCCTTACCCCTCATTCCAAAATTTCTCCAGAAAGCTCAGAGGTTGAGAAGCAAAGTTATCCTCATTGCCCCTTACTGGCCCCGTCAAGTCTGGTTCCCGTTTCTATGGCCTCATCTGATTCGCAGCCTGTAGATCCTGGATCATTCCCAAGACCTGTTATCTCATCCTCAGGGACTGATTCATCCGAACCTCCACAGTCTCAAGCTCACAGGTTGGTTCCTCCACATTCAGTGATTGCCAGACTGCCTGACATCCCATCTCCTGTTCGTGAAATTCTTCTGGCTTCACACAAACCTTCCTTCAGGAAGGTTTATTCTAGTAAATGGACTAGGTTCTCTATTTGGGCCAAAGATCAGAACTTAGACCCTTTCTCTACGCCTATTCAGAATATTCTACAGTACCTGACTACTCTATTACATGCAGGAGCCTCGGCATCGACGATCACTGTACATTTAGCAGCTATCGCCAATTTTCATAATGGACTTGATAATTCTTCGATTATGTCACACCACCCATGCAAGACATTTTTGAAAGGAGTATTACATGTTAAACCTCCGGTCAAGCCTCCCTTAGAACCCTGGGGCTTGATTTTGGCACTTCAATCTCTCACATGTCCTCCTTTCAAGCCCTTTGATTCATGTGATTTTAAAGTTTTTTGTCATGGAAAACCTTACTTCTAGTAGCACTTACCTCAGCGAGAAGAGCATCTGAGCTGCAGACCTTGAGTGTCAAGAGACCTTACTTGATCTTCCACACCGATAGGGTGTCCCTTCATAGTGACCCTTCTTTCTTGCCCAAGGTCATTTCTGGATTCAATTTATTGACCTGCCAGTTTTCTTCCCTTAGCATTCTAATAGAGGAGAGTACCTTTTGCACACCCTTGATGTGCATCGGCAGCTTCATTGTTATTTGGACAGGACTAAATCCTTCAGGAAAACAGATCAATTGTTTGTGGCCTTTGGAAACAGGTTTACCCAATCTGGGACCTGCAAAGTGACTTTATCCTCCTGGCTTAGAAACGTCATTACCTTTATCTTCCAACAGAATAAGCTGTCCTTACCTTCCAGAATAAAGGCTCATTCTACCAGATGTATGGCTACTTCTGTAGCATTTCATTCCAGAGCCTCTGTGGATGATATCTGTGCAGCAGCTACTTGGGCAAGACCTCATACCTTTATCTCTTATTACAAATTGGATTTGCCCTCCAGGGGCCGAGCATATTTTGGTTCTGTGGTGCTCAGGAATATCCTTCTTTAGGGCCACCCAGGACTCAAGTAGCTGGGGACTCGATCCTAATAGTTATTAATGAACAAAGATTTACAACATCTGATAAAGAAGTTATGTCTTGTCATAACATTCCATGTGTTGTGTAGGTCTTTGTTTATTCATTACTTCCCACCCTCCTTCCCCCTGCCTGGACTCCTGGTGGACTTTAGGAACTCCTGGTTAGGGTATTTGCTCAGACAGAGCCTTCTATTTTTTCTATTACTATGTCTATTATATAGGGGCGGGCAAACTTGATCTGGAGTAACTAGGAGAGGGGCATTATTGGTAGGTCTTAGCTGAGAGTTTTTGGCTGGCGCGAGAGCGGAACCGAACCCCTAATAGTAATGAAGGAACAAAGAGCTACAACACAGGTAGGTTCATAGGTTTATACTAGGCTATCTGCCCTAAGGCATTTATAAGCCTAGCCCAAATTTTTGTGGCTTACACCACCCCTTATATGAAAAAATACTGTGCCCATTAGTTTGTTGTGCCTCTGTCCAGCAGTGACACAGAGATGATTCCCGGGATAAACCTACGATCTCCCATCCACAGGTCAAGATTTCTCTTGAACAGGGCCAGCGAGGTGCTCTGCCTCACATGGACCGGGATTTTATTCCACAGCATAGGGAGTCTCTGAGTGATAAATCTATCCCTCCAGCACGTCCTATTTATATCCGTGCTAAGGTTTAAGTTGCTTGCTCTAGTGGTTTTGGTGGATTTGGATTTTTTGAGGTGGAGCATGTCCATTAATTCCAGGTTGGACATGGCCTTGTATGTCAGGCACATGTCACCTCTGAGCAGACGGTATGCAACTGAATAGAGCTGGAGTTTCTTCAATCTGGCAGCATATGACAGATTTTGGAGTCCCTTTATCCTTTTGGTGAGGAACTTTTGGGGTCTCTCCAATTGCTGCAGATGTCGGGTGAGATGCATCCCGAATGGGGCATTGTACTCTATCATTGGTCTGATAAGTGAAGAGTACAGGAGAACAATGACCTCACTAGATCTGGATGTGAATCCCTTCATGATCAGGTGGGCAATGTAGAAGGTCTTTCTAACCACTTTAGCAACGTGAGTGTCAAAAGAAAGGCCACTGTCAACCTGGGTCCCCAGGTCCCTGATAACCTCTTCTGTGCTTAGTGGATTGCCACCTATATGGTAGCTTGGGGTTACCTTGTTTTTCCCAAAGGGTATGACTATACATTTTTTGGCGTTTAACTTCAGGCCATGGCTCTGGCACCAGCTATCTGTTTTCGTGAGTCCCTTCTGAAGGATATCCGTGTCCGATGCACTTTCCACTATGGCGCCCAGTTTGCAGTCGTCAGCAAACTTTGTCAGCCAAAGTCCTCCCATGGAATATTATGGTAAGACCATCAGACCAATGATTGAGTACAATGCCCCATTCGGAATGTATCTGACCCGACACTTGCAGCAGCTGGAGAGGCCACAAAAGTTCCTCACCAAAAGGATAAAGGGTCTCAAACATCTGTCCTATGCTGCCCGACTGAAAGAACTCCAGCTCTATTCAGTCGCTTACCGCTTGCTCAGAGGTGACCTTTGCCTAACATACAAGGCCATGTCAAACCCAGATTTGATGAATATGCTTCACCTCAAAAAATCTAGATCCGTCAGAGCCACAAGGGCGGAGACTTAAACCTCGACACGGCTATTAATAGGACGTGCTGGAGGGATAGATTCATCACCCAAAGACTCCCTATGCTGTGGAATAAAATCCCGGTATATGTGAGGCAAAGCACCTCGCTGGCCTTGTTCAAGAGAAATCTTGACCAATGGATGGGAGATCGCAGATATACCCCAGGGATTACCTCAGTGTCACTGCTCGACAGAGGCACAGCAAAATAATGGGTATAGTTCCCATACTAAAGGGGTGGCGTAAGCCACAAAACTATGGGCTAGGCTTGTAAATGCCCTCGGGCAGATAGCCTAGTATGAACCTATGAACCTATGAAGACATAACTTCTTTTTTTAATTTGGGGGAAAAAACAAAAACCAATTTCAAGCTGCAGATTATGTCTCTGCATTATAAAATAATAAACCACTTTAAACAGAAAGATTTTCACTTCTGACACTACATAGTATTTGTAATGTCTGTCAGGATGACACTGAAGCCTTGGACAACTTAATGTGTGACCAGTATGCATGAGGTGAGGTCTTTACTGGGACTACTTTGTGGAAGAGGTCTACCATGCTTGGCAAGCATTTCATGTCTGTGAGCTCTGAAATTTGTAGCTATATATACTTACTGTTTTGCTTATTTTAAGAACATGCTTATTCCAAACACTATTGTGAGCTGTTTTTGTCTTCTGCGCTATTTGACACCCTTCATATTTGCTGATGGTGTTTTGCACTGGAAATAGCAGAATGCTTCTCAGTTTTCATTAATATTCTATGACAGCTAAATCTGATTACAGGTAGAGTGATTACAGCTCAACTGTCCAGAATTATTTTGCGTAATGTCCATATTTTTACCTTGTACTTTTTGTTTTTTTCCTCTTAACATTTCCGTTTTTCTGGCAAATTGTTGAGGATTAAAATCAATAAATATTGAAAGATACTTCAGTTTCAGATTTCATATCCACTAGAAAGTGCATGCTAATAGAACATTGCTGGAATAGTTGATATTGCAAGTTGTAATATTTAAAATCTGTCCTTAATTTTGGTCCCACGTCTCCACCATTGTTTTTGGCTTTGTCCAGAATTGTTGCACTAAGATGTTTGAGATGGTATGGTAATGGTGGGGATCATGGCTTCTGCAAAAACACACGCACAAAAAACACATTTTCGTAGCAGTTGACTCTTAGAATTTTCCAAAAGAAGACAACATTTTGTGCAAAATCCAAGCTTAAGTATTTACTTTTTTTCTCCAAGTAATGGCAGACACTGAGATTATTAATTTATTAGTACTAACTACCGTTTCTCAGATTTTCAAATGTGACATTTCTAAATGCCTGCAGACTGGGTTGTAGTTAGTTGTCTAGAGTTGATTCCCACAGCAAATTGTTTATTTTATTTATTTGTTTAATTTATTTTTTTACAGGGAAAAATCGAACTGAGTACAGGTGCCCTTTTTAAATGAGGCAGGGGGAGAAAAGCTCCAATATTTACAATAACAAATTTATAATGCAGTTTTAATGATTACATAATGTAATGGTCAGTATAAAAAGAATTATCTTATTTTATTTGTATTTATTTATTTCACATTTGTTAACTGGGTTGGTCCAGCTGGCCACAGGCTAATTTTCAGTGGAGACCCGAGGAGAAAAGCTCCAGACAATATGTACAAAAATTATTCAGTTTTACAATTGTCGAATAGTTGATTAATGATGGAAATCGATACAGTTTTCACAAAGTAGAATAATAATACTAATAATACTAATGTTTCTACAAAGTGGAGGAATAGATAAGCAGAGAAAAGTAACATGTACAATAAAACGTAATAGAGTTGATGCACTATTTACAGTGTATACATAACTGGCTTGTAATAACTAATATGATTGTCAAATTAAGTGTAGGCAGTGGTAGGTTCAATTAAGTGGGTCCTGACAGGGGCATATCCATGACTTACAAAGAGTACTTCTTAATTCTTGTTTAAAGTTGTTTGTGTTTGGTATGCTAAGTAGGGTGAAAGGGAGTGTGTTCCAGAAGAGAGAGACAGTTGATGTTTATAAAAGTTTGCCAATAGTTATGTTGGGTTTGTATGCTTGTAGAAGGGGTTTGTCAGTACATTGTAGTGGGAGAGGAGGGGTATAGAAGGTTACAATTTTGGAGAGGGAGGGACAGGCAGAGGGTTTGTTTAGTAAAAAGTGAGTAAGTTGTAGTTGAGAGTTTAAGCTGGTGGGGGAGTTCCATCCAGTAAGTCTTTTTTAGGGCAATACAGTGATGAGAGATATTAGGTAGGTTAGCTGTAAGTTTTGCAACTTTGTTGTATGTCTGTCCTACTTTGTAAGGAGGGTAGATTGGAGATTTGTAAGAACTGGGGCTGTGTAGAGAGGAGTTGGGATTAAGTAGGCGTGGGCCAGGGAGGGTCTAGATTCTGTAGTTAGGAATTTCTTGTTTCATGACTGGAGACCTAGTTTTTAGTTTGTATTCTTGATGGACTGTTGTTTGTATAGATCGAATTTTAGTTGGTTGTCTTGTGTCATTCCAAATAATTTTGTGTGGTGCTCTACTGTAATGATGGTTTTGTTTTGAAGAGGAAATTGTGAAAGTAGGTTTGAGATGGTTACTTGATTTAGTAAAAAAGAGGGGGAGTTTAGTCTTTTTTTGGATTCAAAATAAGTTAGTTTTTAGTCGACCAATTTTCTACTGAAAGGAAATGTTCTTGTGTGAGTGCCTGCAGTTGTGACAATGTATCTGCGATGGTGATAAGTGTGAGTATTAGGGTAGAATGAAGAGCTGAGGTATAGAGGTCATTGGTGAAGGTATTAAAAAGAAGGGGTCCCAGGATGGAGCCCTGGGGAAAGCCTGTGTGAATGGGTAGAAAAGTGGAGCAGAATGACTGCGATCTGATGGATTTTTGTGCATTTGTTTGTTAGCTGGAGAACCATTTCAGGCTAGTAGAAGATAGATATTTGGTTAGGAGTAAGGAGTGGGATACCGTGTCAAATGCTTTTGACCTAAGAATAGACTTGAGACCAGTTTGTTATTGTGAGCTTCTGCAATAGTGTGTGTGAAAGATAGAAGGGCTGTGGAGGTACTGTGGTTTGTCCGAAAGCCATGTTGAGTAGGAGTCAGATTAAGTATGAGAAATTTGAGCATTTAGGGGTGTATACACTTTTTTTTTCTAGGATTTTAGATAGGAGGGAAAGGATAGCAATGGGTCTAGTTGGAAGGATCAGTAGAGTTGCCTCCTTTGTGAAGGGGTATTATAAAGAAAGATTTCCAGATGTTGGGCACCGTGGCTTCTTTGATGGATCTATTTATGAGTGTAGAGTCTGGGTAGGCAGTAGATAGCTGCTAGCTTGAGAGAGAGGTGGTAGATTGTTAGCGGACTGAGAACAAGGTTTAACTTTTGCAGGAGTGACTTAATGTAAGATGTTGAGATAGGTTTGAGAGAAAAGAGTGCATCTCTTACTTTAGATTGTGGTGGACATTAGGTGTGGGGATTTTCGTTGGTGATGTTTAGTTTATTGATGGTATCAATAAAGAACTGGTTAAGTAGAGAGGTGGTGTCTTGTGCTCTGAGATTGGGATATGGGTTAGGGGTTTGTGGTTTTCCAGGATGAAGGATAGTGTTGACGTTTGTGCAGAAGTGTTTGGGGTTGGACTGTTGGGTGAATTGGGCTTTATGACAGAAATTGTTCTTATCATAGTATATTTGTCTTTTTTGGTCCGATTCCTAAGTTCTCTGAACAATTGATGGTGTGCTGTGGATTTGGATTTTTGCCCTGTTTTCCCGGCTTAGTCTCTCTGGTACATGAGGGTATGAGTACCTTTTGTAAGCCAGGGGGTATAATTGGATTTTATGCATATTTTACAAGGGGAGCTAGGTCATTAAGGATGTTTAGGAAGATGCTGTTAAATTCTACTATTGCGTCATTTAGAGGAAGTGTGTGCAGGCTAGACCGATTAATGGATACGAGTCTGTCATTAAAAGTGGAGGGAACAAAGGCAGAGAGTTTACAGCAGTACTTGAAGAGGTGAGGTGTGTTGAGTTGGGGAGAGTGTCTTTGGATGTAGATAGGTCGGTGGTTGCTTAAGGCATCATGGAGTGAGCATGGGTTATGGTAGAGGTGAGGGTCAGTGGTCAGTATCCAGTCGAGTGTAGAACTAGTGTTGGATTGCCTGTTTAGGCGAGTGGGAGATGTTCTTCATTCCACATTGCTGCAGTCCTAACTATTGGGTAGTCCGCTGTCCAGTCGGCCCGAATACCAAAGTATATGGCTGACGTCGGTCAGGGCGCATTAGACTGACGTCAGTACGTCAGGGTACTAATGCGCATGACCGACGTCATATCCTCAGTCTTTTTTGCCGCATGGTCCGATGCAGAAGCAATTTTGCGAGTGCAGGTTGGCGTTCTGAAAGTTTCTGAAGTCAGAGTTTCAGACCGAATCAAAGTTGGCTAAGTACCCGTTGGGAATATTTTGTTTATTTCTTGCCTCAGTATTTAACCGGATGTCAGAAAAAGTGAATAACTGTATTTCTTGTGGGAAACAGATACCTCATAGGGATTACCATACTTTGTGTATACCTTGTTTAGGGCCTGAGCACGGCGTTGTGGGATGCCGCTCTTGTGCTAGATTTAACAAACGCACTATTAAGAGAAGGTTAGACTGTGCCAGGTTAGTTTTTGGAAAGCGTTGTAATTATAAAATGCCGTCGGATGCTCCGACGCCCGCTTCGCAAAAGCGCAAGGATAAAGCAGCAAAGCCTAGAGTGGAAGAACCGACAGTCCCTGACGCCGGTTCTTTAGAAGGCTCAGTGGAGCCGGAGGTTCTGCCAGGTGTTTCTTTGGAGTCTCAGGGAGAGACTTTATTGTTACAGGATGTTTCCTCTCAGGAAGTAGGCCAGGCTGAGGGGGCTTCTCAGGTGGCTGTTCTTCCCTCTCTTCCTAAGGTGGTTAGGGCCTCCCCCTCTGTTTCCAAGGCTTCTTTGAGAGGCAGGCCTAGTGTAGCTTCAGTGGGGGTTTCTCCTAGTGCTTCAGGGTCTTTGCCTAAGAAACATATGCTTAAAATGGCAGAGGATTTGATTTCTATGATTAGAGGTTCTATGCCCCCTCCTGATAAGAGGCCTAGGGTGGAACCTGAGTTTGAGAGTTTTGAGCACTGTTCGGAGGCTTCTGAGTCTTGGCTGAAGACTTGCAGGAGTATCCTCCTTATTCTGATTCTGATGTGGATGATTCTACTCCTTCAGCTTCTCCTCCTGAGGATTTTTCATTTTCAGAGACTCTGCATTCCATGAGGGAACATTTTAAATGGGAAGGTCAAGATTTCTCTGATTCCAGGAAGAGGCTTAGGAATTCTTGTTTTACCTCAGCATAGGCCTTTAGCTATACCTCCTGTTCTGAATGTGGTGGAAGATGTTTTTGCAGAGGCTTCCCTGAATCCTGATTCTTTGCCTCCTGCCCCAGTTAAACCGGATAGGTACTATAGGGTGCCTGAGGCTCATAAGTATCTTTTAAGAGTCCTAGGGCAGACCCGAAACTGTTTCTCAGGGGCCTAAAGGGGTGAAGGCCTCTGTTGTTAAAAATCCTGTTCCTCCTGATAAAGAGGCAAGGGCTTTGGATAGATGGGGAAAGAAAGTGTATACTTCTTCCACTTTAGCCATGAGGGCGTTGAATTGTCAGTTTCACATGTTAAAATATCAGAATTACCTCCTTTCACAATTGAAATCTAAGGTGGATGCTCTGGCAGAAGGTATTGAGTGTAAAGAGTTGCAGGATTTAGTTCATGTGTCTGAACAGGTGGGTAAGCATTCCTTGCAGTGTGGTTTTGATGCTGTGCAGGCCTCCTCGGGGGTGGCTGCCACTGGTTCTGTTCTTCGTAGGCATGCCTGGTTGAGAGATCAGAATTTAGCTGAGCATGTTAAAACAAGGATTTTGGATGCTCCTTTGCAGTCTGATGTGTTGTTTGGTTCGCCTGTGGAAGCAGTTTTAAAGAAAATGGAGGACAAGGCTAAGTCTATGCAAACTGTTAAGGATTTTTGCAGGTGCAGCCTCCAAGTTTAGTAGAAATTGGCCTACTAAGGGATGGACTTATCCTGCTTATGATTCCCAGTCTAGGGGTAGGTCTAGACGTGGTAGGGGCAGAGCTCAGGGTTCTTTTAGGCCTAGGACAGGAGTTCCCCTGCTCAGACTTCTGGTGAGGGCAGGGGTCAGTCCTTTCGTAAGCAGACCCAATGACCTGCCTTTTCAGCTGCCAGTTCATGCTCGCCTGGCAGCACCGTTGGGAGGAAGGCTGTCTCTTTTCAAAGAAAATTGGGATTTAATTACTCAAGACAGATGGGTTCTGGATATCATTCACCACGGTTACAGGTTTTATTTCCATACCTTGCCTCCTTTCAAAGGCATGCCAGACATTCCTCCTCTACAAAGAACAGAGGCTCACAAGCAAATTTCTCTGTTACTCCAAATAGGGGCCATTCAGCCAGTTCCTGTGCCAGAAAGGGGCCTAGGATTTTATTCTCGCCTGTTCCTAGTACCGAAGAAGGGGAACACGTGGAGACCAATTTTGGATTTATCTATCCTCAACACTTATCTGGACATTCCCAAGTTCAAAATGTTGACGTTACAACAACTTTTACCTCTGCTGGGCAAAGATCACTGGATGGTAACTTTAGATCTCAAGGAAGCTTACCTTCATGTGCCTATAAGACTAAGTTGCAGAAAGTATCTGCGTTTTCGAGCTGGAAATTCTCATTGTCAGTTCTCTGCATTGCCCTTTGGCTTATCTACTGCGCCCAGAGTATTCACAAAAGTTCTGGCTCCAGTGATAGCTTACTTCAGGCTAAAAGGAATTCAAATCTATCCTTACTTGGACGACTGCCTGATTCTGGCTCAAGAAAAGGAAGACCTTCTACAGCATTTGGAATATGTCATAGCAGTGCTAAGATGCCTAGGGTATTCTGTGAACGAAATAAAGTCCAGTCTAGTACCCTCTCAAGACATGTGCTTTCTGGGTGTGAGACTGAATACAGCAGCCCAGATGGCCTTTTTAACCCCGGACAAACAAAAGAATCTTTCCAGTTACTTCCATCAGCTATCTCTTCAGTCCGGGCTGACTGCAAGGACAGTCCTTCAAGCCTTAGGGTTCATGGCATCTTGTATTCTGGTGCTTGCCAATGCCAAACTGCATATGAGGAAGCTGCAATGGTATCTCAAAAATGTATGGACACAGCACTGCCAGGATTTGGACACTGTCATTCAAATAATACCTTGCATTCAAAAGGAATTTTTGTGGTGGGCTCAGGAATGTCACCTAAACAAGGGACTCTCTGTGACCCGGCCAGAGGCGAGTCAGATTCTAACGACAGATGCCTCAGACATTGCTTGGGGAGCTCATCTAAATGGAAAGTGGATACAAGACAAGTGGCCTGCCAGACTACAGCATCTACATATCAACATGAAAGAGATGTTAGCAGTCCAGTTTGCATTAATGGCTTTCAAGGAATTACTTCTTCCAGGGCAGGTGTTGATTCTAACAGACAACACAACTGTCATGTGGTACATCAACAAACAAGGGGGAACACATTCTTACCCATTGTGCAGGCAAGCAATGATTTTATGGGAGACTGCACTCAGCTTGCAACTAACTCTTCAGGCAAGGTTTCTGCCGAGCACAGAACTCCTTAGCAGATGTGTTAAGCAGACAAATCATGGATCCCCACGAGTGGAAACTGGATCTTCATGTATTTCAAAAATTGACAGTGTCCTGGGAACTCCAGACATAGATCTGTTCGCTTCTCCACTAAATCACCAGCTGCCAAAGTTTTGCACAAAGAGGTTTCATCACACAGCTTGGAAAGTGGATGCTCTTTCTTTCAGTTGGAAAAATCTTCATGTGTATGCGTTTCCACCTCTGCCTCTTCTTCCAAAGGTGCTTCTAAAGGTCAGACAAGACAAGCCAAGGATGATTTTAATAGCTCCAGATTGGCCTCGACAGCACTGGTACCCATTACTGAGGAGTCTGGTAAGGAAGCCTCCATGGCCTTTACCCTTGATTCCACACCTGTTGTCTCAGAAGGATGGTCACCTGCTCAATGTCAAGCTTCACTCTCTTCATCTAACAGCCTGGCATATTCTGTTTTGAAAGACAGCAGGTCTCAACTTCCTCAACAAGTTTTAAATGTGATTATGGAAGCCAGGAGACCTAGCACAAGGAAAGTGTACGCAGAAAAATGGAAGAGATTTTTATTTTGGAGTGCAGCAAATAATTTGGGGATTTCTGAGCCTAATTTGAGTGCGGCTCTTCAATATCTTACTGAGTTATTGGACAAAGGTTTGTCTTTCTCTTCCATTAAGATTCATGCTGCAGCAATTTCAGCTCACTATGATTGTGACCCACCTTTGTTTTCGCATCCTTTGTTCAAGCAATTTCTTAGAGGGCAAAGAATATAAGACCCCACGTAGAGCTCCTACTCCTGCTTGGGATCTCAATTTTGTGTTGGAGAAACTTACTCTACAACCTTTTGAGCCTGCGGCTACTGCTGAATTGAAATACTTGTCATGGAAGACTGCTTTTTTGTTGGCCATTACTTCTGCAAGAAGGGTTTCTGAGTTGCAGGCCCTTATGGCAGTGGAGCCTTTTTGATTTTTCATAAGGATAGGGTATCTTACGCACTAATCCTTCCTTTATGCCTAAGGTGGTTTCTAGTGTGGCTTTAAACCAAACTATTCATTTGCCTACTTTTTATGCAGATCCCCAAAATAAAGGGGAAAAGATTTTGCACACTTTAGATGTACACAGGCAATTGCGTTATTA
The DNA here is from genome assembly GCF_019279795.1 of Protopterus annectens. Taxonomy (NCBI): domain Eukaryota; kingdom Metazoa; phylum Chordata; order Ceratodontiformes; family Protopteridae; genus Protopterus; species Protopterus annectens. Next base: position 387,549,909 of record NC_056738.1, read on the forward strand.
TTTGAGCAGGACTAAGGATTTTAGGCAGTCTCAGCAGTTGTTTGTTTCTTTTGCTTTGAGTTCGCAGGGCAAGCCTGTATCAAAACAAACTATTTCTAGGTGGATTGGGTGTTGCATTGCATTTTGTTATTCCCATCATGGCAAAGAGATTCCAGCTGGGATTAGGCCCCATTCCACTAGGGCTACTGCCACTTCAACAGCATTTCTAAGGGGGGTGGCAACAAAGGATATTTTGGAGGCAGCTACTTGGAGTTCAGTGCATACTTTCTCTAAGCATTATCACCTTCCTCTCTACTCTAAGTCTAGGGCTGGTTTTGCCACAGCTATTTTGCAAGGCATGTTGTCAGTTCCTGCTTCCTTATGATTTGCCAGCCTCCCTTACCTCTGCTTTGGGATTCTACCCAATAGTTAGGACTGCAGCAATGTGGAATGAAGAACATAGTACAGTTTTGTACCTACCATAAATGTAGATGTTCGAGGATCCACATTGCTGCAGTCCAATTTACCCTCCCTCCTTCCCCTCTGTGTTTAGGGGTGGTTGTGTAGGTGAGGTTATTTTCTGCTAATTTTGTATATATTGTACATATATATTTTTTGGTGCAGGTATGTTGGGAATTTTTGGGCTTGTGGCCTTATCTTTTCAGGGTCTTCTGACATCTGGGGCAAGAAAAGACTGAGGATATGACGTCGGTCATGCGCATTAGTACCCTGACGTAAGTCTAATGCGCCCTGACCGACGTCAGCCATATACTTTGGTATTCGGGCCGACTGGACAGCGGACTACCCAATAGTTAGGACTGCAGCAATGTGGATCCTCGAACATCTACATTTATGGTAGGTACAAAACTGTACTTTCTAATTAGTTGTGTAAATCCAAATAGATTAATTCTTTGGGAAGGGTCTTCAGTATTTAGGGTGTTCCAATCTATATTTGTGTCCCCAAGTATTATATTTTCATATGGTATCTCTTGAGAGATCCAGGATAGTGGGTTTTCAATAACAGGGATGTTTTTGCCAGGGGAATATAGATTGCGGCGGTAGCGAGTATTTTCTGATTGCTGATGTGCAGTTTAGTGTTTGTATTTCAGCAGGGTGGAAGTCAGGTGGGACACTAGGGAAAGGGGAAAGATTTTGGTGTTCAGAGTAAAGAATTGCAAATCCTCCACCTTTTTTGTTGTTCTGTCTTGCCGATGGATATTATACCCAGGGGGAAGAATTTGTGAATGACTGATGTATGGTTTTAGCCAGGTTTCTGATAGTGCTAATATATGGGGAGGGTGTAGTGTGATATCCATGCATGTAGTTTGGTAATTTTATTAGGTAGACTTTTGTAGACTTATAGATACTGTGGTTAAGGTTTTTGGTGGAGGGGCAATAGAGGATGTTGTTCCTGGGTCAGGGTGTATGTCACCGGCTAGTAAGAGGATTGTTAAAAGGAGTATGGATTTGGGAGAAAGGAAAGGGTAAATATGTTTCAGTTTGAGTTTAGGGGAGAGGGAGAGAAGTGGGTGTGAGAGTTTGTTATAAAATAATTGACTTTGAGAGACATTAAGTAATGAGGGAGAGATAGTGTAAGGGAGACTGATGAAGTGTTTGTTAGTCGACAGAAATAAAGTTGGTGTGGTTGGCTGATAATCAAGGTTGGTGTGATTAAGATGTTAAGGAGGGAAAGAGTAGGAGTGTTGAAGTTAATAAAAGGCTTGTTGATATTAGGGACAAACTGAAGTGAGCGAGGCAGATTAATTGAGAGTAGTTGGAAAAAGAGAAAATAAAAAACAAGAAAAGGAAAATAAGGTGATCTGATACCGAAGGGAGGTGGAAGGGAGCAACAAAGTTAAAATGAAGTGTTTGGTATTGAGATGGGGGGGGGGTAAAAACTAGTCTAGCAATGAGACTAGAGGGGAATGGGGAAAATTAGAGACAAAACCGCACAGGGGGAGAGAGGCCCAGCTACCGACCGAGACGGCGTGCTCTCCTGGTAAACTAGCTTATATTAAACTACATACACTAACACTGCTGGAGGTGTCCTTCACTGTTGCTGAGGTGTCCGGACCTGATACTGTACGAGGGAGCCACAGAGGATGTTTGCTGGATTCCTTGCAGTGTGTCTTGAGTGGAGTATGCACTTAGGGTTCACAATTAAAGGTAGTGTAGAGAAAGTAAGAGAGAAGAGTGAGAGTGGTGGCAGCGGAAAATAATAATAAATAAAAGTCGGTATAGAAACAACCTAATAAATAATAAAAACCTAACTGACAAACACTTAAATTGGGAATGTTCCAAAACAGTCTGGTAGTACAATGTCTTCAATATCAGTGCTCTACAACAGAAAGACGTCAAACGCATGCTAAGTTCCTTACTAGACTAATAATGCATGATGCGTAATGCAACTGTGGCTTGCTACTACAACATAAAGTAGCTGGTACACACTGTAAAACTTGGTTCATCTGTACAGAATAACAAATAGCTTGTTTCTAATAGATGCTTTGTCTTACGCTACACTGGAAATGTTAGTTTCCTTACAGATGGATGTCCGTGGTTACATAAACAGATTTTAGACAGTGTTGACCAGATAACTTAGTTGTTAATGAAGAAGAATAATAACTAAACCTAGAGCAGCATACTGTAATTACAACAGTAATAGCAGACCAATAACTAATCGTGAGCCCTAAGGTTAAACAAGCTTTAAATAATGTTGCCCAGATAACTTTGCGGTTAATCACTGGGATAATAACTATAAAATTGGATCAATGTACCACAAATACAGCAGAAATACCCGCCCAGTAGTTGTTTTGATATTCACAGTTGTTTCATCTATAAGCCTAGTAAGTATGACAGAATCTTTTCAGATGAAAAAGAATAGCAAGTTTTTGCCTTTCTTGTTTAACTGGAATTTTTTTCTCACGTTTAATGTCTTAATCCCGGCACTAAATACTGCAGATTCACTGCCATTATGGTTGCCTTTCAAGTGCTGTTTCTGATAGTGCTAATATGAATGAGACAAGACAGCCCATAGTGTTAGCTGTATATGCATGGTTAACATTATAGTGTGGTCAGCGATGATGACTAATGTAACAAGAGATTGCAGAGGCTTGCTGTCCCAGCCCCCATTTAAAACAAATTTAGATGAGCATCTGTGATTCACAATGTTAAGTTGTCAATCTCGCCTTCATTCTTGCTGGATGGGTTCGGAGCCGATCCTCGGCTCCGACTCGGCACTTGCTTTAGCTCGAGAACTCCTTTTACCAGCTCGAGGCAACCCTATATCCCATGATGCAAGGCGGAACTACCTCAGATCTCGTTTGCCGCTTAGCGAAAGAGGTCTCCTTTGCCAGCTGAGGTAAGTTTTTTCTTAGTGAAATAAGAAAAAGTGTAGTTAGGGGTTTATTTTTTCCCTGTAGTGTTAGTTTAGTCTGTACTTAGTTACAGCCCACCCTATTCCCTTCCTTTCAAACTTTTTGTAAATTTTAGTCTAAAGTTCTTTAGTCAGGCCTAGTTCCCAATTGGTTATTCCCTTCCTGTGTGTTTGTGTAAGGGATTAATTTGTGTGTTTGTGGGGACTGTTTGAGTTTCTCCCTTCTAGGATGTCAAAAGAAGGCAAGGTCTCAGGCTTCAAGAAGTGTGACCAGTGCCGTCAGAAAATGTCCCTGACAGACGGTCACACTTCTTGTGTTTATTGCCTGGGGCCTTTGCACCTGCAGGACTCCTGTGCGTTGTGTCATGCTTTTAGCCAGAGAGTCCTGCAGGAAAGGAGGAACAAATTAATCCTCCGAGGTTTACTTAAACCTGAAGGTTCTCCTCCTAAGTCAGGGTCAGGAAAACCTCTTAAGCCACCGAAGGCTCAGGCTTCAGTGTCCAAGCCTCCTCCGGTGGCTCCGGCTCTGTCGGAGCCGATATCGGCTCCGGCTGGAGTCGATACTTCTTCTATTCGAGTAGTGGATTCGGTGCCAGCCGGCTCCGATACCCTGACTACTGTGGCTTTGTCGGCTCCGGCTGGAGCCGACACTGTATCCAGCATCGGAGCCGAGAAATCCTCGGCTCCATCTGGAGTTCTAGGGACTTCGGCTCCGATGGCTTCGACCCGTAAGAGATCTCGGTCCCCCTCTATTATGAGTATCCATTCGGCTCCGGGATCTCCTCTTTTGTCGGAGCGGAGCCATCGGAGCCGATCTTCGAGATCTTCCAGGCTGTCTGACCACGATTTGGAGAGGGTGGTAAGCAGACTGTTGAAGTCTCAGGCACTGGCCCAAATGCTCCATAGCCCGTCTCAACAGACTTCGGCTATAGCCCCGATTCTTGAGCTTCCTCCTCCGACTCCACACCAGAGTTCGGAGCCAGAGCTTCTTGGGACAGCGACTGTTTCGATGCCGGAGCCAATACATCCTTCGGCTCTGTCGTCTTCGGCTCCGATCTCCTCCTTGAGACCTTCCTTGGAGGGATCCGGTCGTCGGGTTTCCACTGTTGGCTCCGAGGGGGCTAGTGGCATCGGACCCTTGTCCGACCCCGCTCTCCCTCTCGGGGCTTCGCTTTAAGCTCGGCGCCGACATCGACCTCGGAGCCTTCTCTCTCTTTGGAGCCGACCATTCCTGTTTCTTCGGAGCGGGTGTGTTCCGGTCTCCCGGGGAGAGGAGCCTTTGAGGTGATGAGGAGTGTCCTGGCCTCTGAGCCGGGTCAACGGTCTATCCCTCTAGCTCCTCCCTCATCAGTGCCTGCAGATGCCTCTTGCCAGCCTCTTGCTCTCAGGCCCAGGGATCCATCGCCCCAGGTTTCCCCACTGGGAATTTCCTCCTCTTCCGAGGTTTCTCCTGACCCTGCAGGGGAACCCCTCGGAAGAGGCGGTAAGAGGAAACACACAGACTCCCCTGAGTCTACTACATCTGATACCGACTTAGATGAGTCGGAGGGTTCCCCACGGTCCCCTCTGAGGATGTCTCCTTTTCAGACATCCTTGAGCTCCTCAAACAGAGGGGGAATTGGCCCTCCATTGACTCCTCCGAGGATGAGTCGGTATACCTGGAGGCTTTTGGATCCCGACCCTCCACCTCCTGGGTGTCTCCGCCTTTCGGCCCACTCATGCAGGTAGTGGCTCGAAGGCGTGGCAACTCCAGATTCTGTGGAACCTGTCCCCAGGAGACCATCCAAGTTCATTACAGCCCCGTCGGATAAGCAGTTCCTTTCCAAGGGTGTCTCTGTGGATGCTATGGTGGTGGCGGTGGCCACTAAGATGGAACTGGCGGATCCTTCAGTACCTGTCCATCCTCCTAATAAGGATTCTAGGACCATGGACAGGTATGGAAAGCGGATGTTTTCTTCAGCGACCTTTGCTATGCGTTCGCTGAATTACCTTTGTCACTTCACCAGGCTTCAACGAGATATTCTCAAAGAACTGGGTGAAGTAGTCCAGGATCCTTCTGCTGCTGGGGCTCAGGAAAAGATTGCCTCACAGCTTGCTATCCTGAATTCCATATCTAACTCCTCTATGCGGCTCATATCTTATGCGGCCGATGGAGCGAGCAGAGCCGCAGGCACAGGAGTTGCTCTTAGACGCCAAGCCTGGATGCGGCTGTGTAATTTTGCGGACCCCTTTAAGGCGTCCTTCACCAATACCCCCTTTGACGGTTCGGCTTTGTTCGGGCCTCAAGTGAAGGATACCTTGACCAGGTGTGAGCAGGATGGTAAGACTCTTTCTGCCGTTGGAGTCCAGTTTTCCACTCCTTCTAGACCATACCCCAAGGGTCAGAAGGGGGGGGAGATGTGGTACCGTAAAGCCCAAGGAGCTACACTGGACACACGTGGTCAGTTTACCCCCGAGGCAGAGGGGGTAACAATAATAGACGCCGCCCTAGAGGCAGGGGGGGGTCCTCAGAACCAGGGCAACAGGGAGTCTCTTCCTGAGAAGCCCTTTCAGCATCCCTGAGGTGTTGCCCGACTGTCCACCCTTGGAGGCAGTCGGGGGAAGGATTTCACTGTACCCAGTAGCCTGGCAATCCCTATCCCAAGAGAAGTGGGTACAGTCGATTATATCCGAGGGTTACAAGATCCCCTTCGTAAGGTTTCCCGTACCTCTACAATCCCTTCCAGACATCTCACCCGGTCAAAGGGATTTGGCAGAACAGGAGGTTTCAAAACTCCTAGAAAAAAGAGCCATCCAGACAGTGCCGGCAGACCAAGTAGGATCCGGCGTCTACTCAAGATTCTTTTTGGTCCCCAAAAGGACGGGAGAGTGGAGACCAATATTAGACCTCAGCAATCTCAACAGATTTGTCAAAAAGGCAAGATTCCGGATGGTCACGCTTCAGTCCATTCTGCCCTTTCTGGGCAAGGACAGCTGGATGTGCTCTATAGACCTTCAGGATGCGTACTATCACATAAATATTCACAGGCGCTCCAGGAGGTTTCTCCGCTTTCGGCTAGGGGCCAGTCATTACCAATTCAGAGCCCTGCCCTTTGGCCTCACTTCAGCCCCCAGAGTGTTTACCAAATGCATGGCAGTGGTCACAGCTCACCTGAAACGTCTAGGATTCCAGGTGTTTCCTTATTTGGACGACTGGCTCCTCTCCGCCACCACCAAGTGTCAGCTTCTTCAGTCCAGAGACTACACCCTACAGCTTTGCCAGAATCTGGGAATTTCAGTAAATTTGAAAATCTTCTCTGCTGCCTTGCCAATCTATCACCTTTATAGGCAGAGTTAAATACCGTCAAAATGTTAGCCAGACTAACAGATCAAAGAATTCTGGACATCCAAAAATTTGTTCGGCTTCTGTTACAAAGCAAAAAAATCAAAGCCAGGTTTGTCCTGAAAGTTCTAGGTCTAATGGCTGCGGCCATTGTTCTTCTACCACTGGCTCGCTTTCACATGCGTCTCCTGCAGTGGATGCTTTTCACGCAGTGGTCGTATCACGATCTTCCGATGAGACACGAGATCTTAGTAACACAATCTTGCAGGGCTCATCTGGTCTGGTGGATATCTTCCCCTCTTCTTCATCAGGGCCGACCCTTTGTTCCCCCTCCTCCAGTTGCCACAGTCACCACGGATGCCTCCCTGATCGGGTGGGGGGGGCATTATCAGGGCAGAATGGTCCACGGGATGTGGCAACCCATAGAATACCATCTGCACATAAATGTCCTGGAGATGAGAGCAGTGCTTTTAACGTTGCAAGCCCTCGACGACTTTCTTCCCACGGGGACTATTGCAGTACAGACGGACAACATGTCCGTAGTCTGGTACATCAACAAACAGGGCGGAACCAGATCCTATCCCTTATGTCGAGAAGCTCTCAGACTTTGGCAATGGGCGATCTCTTCTCAGCGGTTTCTGATAGCAACGCACATTCCCCGGCAGGTCCAACCTATTGGCGGACAGGCTAAGCAGATCTATTCTGATGCCTCACGAGTGGTCTCTCAATCAATCTGTAGTGGATCAGATTTTTCTGAAGTGGGGCACTCCTTGTTGCGATCTTTTTGCTACCCCTCAAAACAACAAGTGCCCAGACTATTTCACTCTATTTCCCCTTCCAGGCCAACCCCTGAGAGACTCTCTAACCCAGGATTGGCCTCGGGGACTTCTTTATGCTTTTCCTCCCTTTCCATTGATTCCACAAATCATTCAGAAAGCCACCGTTTTGAGAGCCAAATTGATCCTCATTGCCCCATATTGGCCTCGACAAATTTGGTTTCCGTCTCTGCATCGTCACCTTCTGGTGCAGCCCTGGCATCTGGACCCAGTTCGGATCTTTTGATCCACCAGTCGGGTCAGCAGCACCGGGCCATTCATTCTCTCAACCTCACTGCTTGGTTGCTCCACTTCCTTCCCTAGCCAGGCTACCAATGATTTCTGACTCAGTCAGAGACATTTTAGTGTCCTCTTTGAAGTCGTCCACTAGGACTGTTTATGCTAGCAAGTGGCGACGGTTTTCGATTTGGGCAAACTCCAGAAATATAGATCCGTTTACTGCTCCCGTACATTCTGTTTTAGATTTCCTAGCGGAGGTTTTTCATTCGGGATCCTCTTCTTCTACAGTCAAAGTACAACTGGCTGCCATTTCCAAGTATCATGTTGGCTTGCATGACAATAACATCATGTCTCCTAGATTATGCAAGGCCTTTTTGAGAGGAGTTTTTCTCCTAAAACCACCTATAAAGCATCCTCCTCCGCAATGGGATCTAAACTTAATGTTAGCATCCTTGATACTACCTCCTTTCGAACCGTCTGCTTCATGTTCTTTGAAGTTATTGACGTGGAAAACTATATTTTTACTCGCTATCACTTCTGCTAGGAGGGTTTCCGAGATTCAAGCTCTCTGTATTCGTTCACCTTATTTGGTTTTTCATAAGGACAGGGTATCGTTAAGAACTAACCCTTCCTTTCTCCCCAAGGTTGTATCTCAAACCAATATTAACCAATCTATAGAATTATCTGTCTTTTTCCCTAACTATTCTGACAGAGCTGAACAGAAATTGCATTTTTTGGATGTCCATCGTCAGCTCAGGTACTACTTGCATAGGACTAAACAAATTAGAAAATCGGACCAATTGTTTGTCTCTTATGCAGAAAACAGGTTAGGTCTTCCAGTTTCTAAAGTGACCTTGTCCAGATGGCTGACTTCCACCATTTCCTATGTGTACTCTCTCAGAGGCAAACAACTACCTTCTAAGCCAAAAGCACACTCAACCAGGAGTCTATCCACTTCTACAGCTTTTCAGGATAGACTTCCCATTGATACCATTTGTGCAGCAGCTACTTGGGCTACTCCTCATACCTTTGTTTCTCATTACAAGTTGGATTTGGCCTCCAGAGATAGGGCCAGTTTTGGTTCCACAGTTCTCAAGAGTCTGTTCCATTGAGCCACCCGGGATACAGGTGCTAGGGACGCGGTCCCATCCAGCAAGAATGAAGGCGAGATTGACAACTTAACATTTAGAAGTTATGTACCTACCATAACGTTCCATGTTAGTTGTCTTCTCTCGCCTTCTTTCTTGCGTCCCTCCCTCCTTCCCCCTGGCCTGGACAGATCTTGAAGAGTTCCTATTAGTTGGTTTCCTCTAGATCTTTGTTGTGAGGACTTCTTTTAGGAAACTTTGTTCCTATTTTGGTTAGGATAACCTTTAGCAGGGTCAGTTAGCTGCCAAACGAGATCTGAGGTAGTTCCGCCTTGCATCATGGGATATAGGGTTGCCTCGAGCTGGTAAAAGGAGTTCTCGAGCTAAAGCAAGTGCCGAGTCGGAGCCGAGGATCGGCTCCGAACCCATCCAGCAAGAAAGAAGGCGAGAGAAGACAACTAACATGGAACGTTATGGTAGGTACATCACTTCTAATTTTTGTGCATTACCTACAGAATGTTTGCCGTTTATGAAGAGACCAGATTAGTTTAAATTTTATTTAACACTTTGGTTACTGGAAAAGTCCAACTGGGTAGAAGGCAATTTTCAGCGGAGGGGAGAAAAGCTCCAAATTATTACAAAACATTTTAAGAACAAATAAAACAAAAATCTGCAGTTTAAATAATTTTAACAAATTAGACATAATATAACAACATTGGTTAAGAATCAATACAAAGTACATGACAGTCATTTAATATTTAGAGAAATTTTAGATAATTTGTAGAGAATTTAAAGGTAAGTCTGTTACTTAATAGTCTTATTTTCTAAACAGAAAAAATGATGAAAACTTTTACATAATGACATCCAAAAAAACAATTTACTGCCTGGAAGCATTAACACAGGTTTGTATATTTGTGCTGTTTACAGATGGCATAGATCTTTATTGGCTGACTTGCTTTTAAGGTTAAAAGTAGAAAAAATGTAATGACTTTTGTATAGAGGATGCCAAAGAATTGATTCCCACTAACACTGCTGCTTGCCTAGATCAGTGCTATATCTTCCTTTTCTGTGGTGACATGCAGCTAACAAACCTCAGCACATTGAAGTAAATCACAACTGTTTGCTAGAAAAGCAGAACTTAGTCTCTGGTGTCACTGTTGCAGAAAATTAAACTTCCTGTATGTTGAAAGTTCTTGTGTTAAAAAGAAAAAAAATTGTATTTCTTGGAAATGGGCCAGTATTATGAAGCTGGAGAGTCTGACCATTATGACCGCAAATATTGATACTGTTAACTTGGGTGCTACTGATATCTCCCAAGAGCAGAGCTCAGAATATTGCTGTCCCTGAATGCCTTTATTTAAACATAAGATGCCATCATGTGCATTTTGTGTTATTTTTTATCTGTATTATGTTAATTAAAATGCAGTTTAGTGAAAAATAAAGTACTCTATCTTCTCAATGGGTTGCAAACTGTGTTTGTTTGCTTGTACGTGGGGGAAAAAAGATTTGTGCATTGGCATGTTTACCACTGCAAGCATGTTTTGTTAACAATTTGTTCAACAATTCCAAGATCCTTTTCATTCTGTGTTGTCGTTGGTTCCCCCTCTCCCTCCCTAAGCTGTTAACCTCACCGCAGGGTTGTTGTGGCATTCGTGCAGTACTTTGCATTTTTTTGCATTGAATGTAAGCTGCTACCTTTTCCCACTTGCTTAGCCTTTCCATATCCTGTAGCCTCTTTCATACTGCCTTAGTGCATCCTTGTACCATCAACGAAGTGGTCGATGCCATTCCTTATTTCCTCAGGTGCATGTGAGACGAGCACTGTGAAGAGTACTGTTTTCAGATCAGACTCCTGTGCTACTCCACTAGTAACTGTGCATTGTCCTTATCACTATAACTGCGTCTTACCTTTCAGCCATGCAGCTGTCTTTTTCCTCTTCCTTTGCTCAGCCACCAAAGCCTCCAGTTTTCTTGTTATTGTCCTTTTGTGAGTCAGTGGTCTTGCTGACAATTATATTTTCTAGTATTCACCTATATCCTCATTTTAAAAGTGGATCAAGTCTATTTATTTACTTTTAGGCCACAAGCCAAAGTTCATTGGTGTCCTAGAGACTGGTGTCCTCTAGTATTGCTACAGCCTTCCACTCAGGAGTCTCAGCCTGGCTTTCTTTGCCACTGTTGTTAAGCTGACAGGCTTGTCTGGATTTTTATTATTCCCCTTTACTCGGAGAGGACCACACTTGGCCTTCTTTAGTCCTTTGATAATTTTGCACTAGCCAGTGATCTGTTAGTGTCCTTCAGATGGTGAGAGGAAACTCATCTACCCCTTGTGCTTTATCCTTCCTAAGAGCAGCAGGTTCCCTCTCTCCTCCCCATGTTTGTCATGGTGTCTGATACTTCCAGTATACCTTGCCTCCCTTCCAGCATATCCCCCTCTCTATGCTTTTCTCTTTGAAGTCTGTATATGATTATTCATTTGTTATGGTTTTATTATTTTTTTTCTTTTTCTTCTGTGATATTCCACCCATCTTTGCTAATTTTCACCATCTCTCTCCTTCCCTTCCACCCATTTGTCTGCTGTGTACTTTAAAAGGTCTTGCTTCCCTTCTTGATCCTTTTTGCTGACTCCCTTTCAACTTAAATCTTCACTGCCTTTACCATTTTATTACCTTTTTGATAGTTTCTTTGTCCACTTCCCCATCCTGTCCTTTCCATCTCCATCCTGTCCTTTCCATCTCCTGTCTGGCCCAGTTTTTTGACAAAATTGCTATCCTTACATTTCTGTGTTGCCATACTGGCCTGCTTCTCTTTCTGCCTTTACCTCACACCCTTGTCCATAGCTCTGAGAACTCCATTTCTGACTCCTTCCCAGGGCTTCTTTACTCCCTTGATTTGCTGCTAGTCTCCCAAAGCTTCATTTTTATATATTTTAAGTTTCCTAATGCTTCATTGGCACTTTCCCATAGTGCAGCACAACCTACTCTTCTAAAACTCATTGCCATATTTTTCTGTCTCTCTATTCTTTCCTTTACCTCTAACTTTGAACCTCACAGTGGCATGATAACTGTTGGCTAACAATTGCCTTAACCTTGGCGACCATGGTACTGTCTAGTTTCATTTGTCAGTGGTACAACTGCATTTGTTGCAGAAGGCTGTGGGTTCTATTCCCACACCAGGTAGATTGCAATTGCCAACATTGCAGTGCAGCATAAGGAGGGTGCTGCACTCCTGAGTATGTCATCTTTCGGATGAGACATTAAATCAAGGCCCCATCCGCTTGAGTTGGTAGTAGCTCAGGTGGATGTGAAAGATCCCACAGCACCTATCGAAAAGAGTAGGGGAAGTTCTCCAATGCTCTGGGCAAATTTCCCATAGTAGTATAAATATTGCCTCCGGCCTCCCCATGAAAAGAGACTACTAGTGTAGGAGGGCTAACCCGGTTAGCAAAGGATAAAAAAAAAAAAAAAAGTCTGCAGTGGTTAGGATCATGTCCAGAATTCTATCTTTTCCAGTACTTGCCTGAACCCTTTATGGCCCAAGATCTTTGTCTACTTCTGCTCCCTCTTTTTACCTTTTAACTTGGCATCTTCAATGTACTTTAGGCAAACTTGCACCTTCCGCACCCCAAATAAGTACCACCTTCTTCCTCCTCTCCTTAATTTTGTTCTTCAGTCTGTCTTTCCCTTCTATTGTTTAGAGGAATGGTACATTGTTTCAGTCCACCTGCTTTCTCTGCCTGTATGAGTCTCTGTCTTTCTCTACCCTTACATCCAGGACACTTATCCTAGCTTCTTACTATGATCACACTCTTGTCCTGTTTTTCTTCCTTTATAATCTCGCATCTGATTTCCTCCTTCATATACTACTGTTTTCTGCCTTATTTATCATGCACCTAGGGTGCTCTGTGTGCCACCCTTTGTTACTACTGTGACATCAGTAATGTCCACCCTGCATTCTGCATCACTGTTTGCAGGTTCCCCATATTTTTACCCATACTCTTTTTGCATTGCAGAATAACATTGTACAGTCGCACTTTGAATCACCCTTGTTTTTTTTCCTCTACAGTATGCTGCATCCTTTTTTACTTTGTCTGTGACCTGAAAACCTAAATCCATCTTCTTCTACTCACTCTTTGCACTACAGATTAAGATTATACAGTCATGCTCAAAGTTGCCTTTGTTTTTTTCCTCTACTATGTGCTGCATCTTTTCTGTTCTCTCTACTGCCTGAAAACCTACCCCTTCTTTTGCTTCTGTCTCCTGTACTGTTCTGTCTTAATTTAAAGGTATGATCATTGAGCGGTGCCTTTGCACCCCAGCCCTAAGCACAGCTGTTCTTTCTTTGCTAAGTGCATGTCCCTTGCCTGACATCTCTACCTCATTCTACCAATCCCAAGCCTTGCTCCTTTGTCTACAATTTGTACGCAGTAGTTTCTGAATGTCATTAGTCTTACTTTTATGACTAAAGTAATTTTTGAAAACTAAAATTCTGTATATCTTTTTGTTGTGTTTTAGTGGTATGTGTTTTGAAAATGGTGGTAATCTGAGAAGATTTAGTTGGGCAATTCAGTATAGTATCCCCATCTGTATTCATAAATGTTTAATGAGTCATAGTTTCCAGTGGCAAAGCCTAGTCAAGAGTATTTATTTATAAATGTTTGATTTTACTTTTAGGGTTTGAATGTGGTGTCTGTATTAATTGCAGAATGTGTAACTGTGAGTAGAAGCAGAAAGATCATTGTTAGTGCAATATCTAAGGTACTATCATTCTTAGTTGGGTTTCTTAATATTTTTCAAGCTTTTTGATTAGCAGTATCATTTAGTATTTGGGCATATTTATTTGATGTTGAGTAGTTTACCCAGTCAGTGCTTGGGTAGCTAAAATCACTTCATAAAGATTGTATTTTCATTGATTTTTGACATCCTGGAGTTTAATCAGATGTCCTTAGTCAAACCTTGTTTTGGTAATGATACAGATACAAACATCCTCCAAGCAGAGAAAAGCTTTTGAATTGCCTTTTTTATTCATGACCGTTAACAGTGTCATCTTCACCTCCAATTTATTTTTTGTTGATCTTTTATACATTTTTGACATGGAATTTCATTGAGGAGAAGAGGTACAGACCATCAGAAGCAGAGCACTCAGACTTGTTGCACACCTAAGTACAGGCATTTGCTAAAGTATTTCTCTTCTAGCAAGGAGAGAGTGCCATCTCCTGTAATGCAGATGCATATGGTTTGGAGAAAGGAATAATAGCAATAACATGCTTTAGTTATATTTGTGATAAAAAGTCCACCTCCAAGTGACCTTTTAAGACTGGAGTCTAAGGCATTAGAACCTCCTGGCAGATAAAACTTTTCCAGGCTGCCTAACACTCTCTTCTTTCTCACTGTGAGTCATTTATCTCTCATTCTCCATTTTTTGCAGGGCTTTGAAGTCATTCAGAAGAACTTGCCCTCCAACAGTCTTGGAAGGTATGTTCAGAATCAAGCATAAGCCGCAACAATTAAGTGTGATGTTCATTTTCATTTCCTTCACTCTTCATTATGATGACCGTCCTAAAGACCACTTTTTTCTGTCTAGATTATTACTTTCCCATATTGTGCACCACCAGTCCCAGGCCCTACCCTTCTTGCATTGCCCTCACCATTTAATAAAAATGCAGTCAGGCTGTTCCACCCTCCATTTTGGGCATATCATTTGCCTACATTGCTGTGGTGAATTCCACACCATTTCTTAAGGGTATTCATTTTTGTTGAAAACATATCTCCCTGTTATCTTTGGTAGAATAATGTATAAAATGCTTTGGTATTAATAATGTCTCTATATTCGGTTGTTTAGAAAATAACAGAACTAAGGATGTAGGAATGCATGCACTGTCTTGCTTATCTCTAACCTATGTTGGCCAGTAATGTTTGGCAATTTTAATGCTTTCATATGAACAAACATTGTGTTCTGTGACAAAAGTTTATTAGAAGACCCTAATGCGTGTTTTCTAAAAGCTGCCTTCATCCCAAATTATTTCATGCGTTGGTGTAATACTGGCTATCTGTACATCAGTCATTTTGTAATCTCTGTTATGTGGAAAAATGAAAAGTTAATTTGCCATGTTTCAAGAAGGTCCTGCAAACATTTACAGGCCCAGTGGACACACACAAATTGTGTAAAAAGACAGTGATGATTTAAGTAAGGGAATGAAGAGGACAACTAGAGCCAAAAAATAAACTTTTGGCACTTCTTTCTTATGCAGCCCACTTCTAATCAGGTAAAGGAGGTTCTGTAAATGTTAAGTCTAAGTAATTTTATATTTTCAAAACTGAAATGATAGTTAAACTCAAGGACACATCACACTGCTCAGCGTCATATTTGTATAAAAGTAAGACATTGCCTTTTGCTATGATCCCAGGCTGCATAAAAGATGTATTTGTTCTTTGTTGTTGTTTTTTTTTTCTATTTCCATTCAGACCACTACTTCTTTATCAAGGTCAACCTCCTTCAGAAGTTTCTGTTGTACTTAAGGGTAGAGATGTTGAGAGATTCCTGTCTGATATTATTCGGGACTCTTCCCAGATCTATTCTAGAAGACCCAGTTTTGTTGGTACCCACTCTCAGCCTGTTGTTGCTAAGGGTGCAGTGGTGATGATTTCTGCTTAAAAAAGGCTGATTGCGAGAGAAAGCATTTAGACTTCTTAAAAAGTCCTTCAACCCCAGATGTTGACAAAGTCAAGAAAGCGGATTCCCACCCATCCCCCTCCACATAACCCCAAGTTTAATGAAGTACTAGAGATTATCAGAATTAGTGTGGTGGTTGCTTGAACCTCCTTACTTGCCAGAGCACATCCTGCAGGAGGCTTTCCAGTCCTCCATGTCTTCCTTGTGGGTGGTCTCCCCTTCTCCTGTTGACAGTTGATTTGTAGTTGTCCACATGCAAAACTGTGATGTGGCATACCCTGTCTGGAAGAGGCCAGACAGGATCCTGCAGCCTCCCAAGGACTGGATATGTTGGTTGAGTATGCCTTAAGTGGACTCCATGGTTGTAGCTGCAGCTTTCATGTAGGCCATATCTCCACAGAGCCCAGTTCTGCACTCGCTTGGCAAGGAGTCTTGTGCATTGAACATGTTTAGGAAGTACAGATGTTATGTAGTCCAATCTCGCCTACATTCTTACCCGTGTGTTCGGATCCGAACCTCCACTGTGACTCTGCCATACTCTAGCTCCGGACCCTAAGGTAAGAATGTGAGGCGAGATGGACTACATACATCGAACATTATGGTGAGTACATACCTTCTTGTTATTGACTTCTACCTTCTCCGTGATGGCCTTGTGCTATTTGTCCCATATGATGTAGTTCTACAAAAAACTAGTCCATGAAATTAACCAAACTTTAGACTGGTTGCCCGACAAGGACTTGACATAAAGTTCCAACCCCCCGGATATGAACCCTTTCACTCGTTACTAGTCTAACCATGCACTTAGATCACAGTGCCATAAAAGGTATGACTAAGGTGGCAAGTACTGGACTAGCTCTGTATCTTCCCACCTATTTTCTTATTCAGTTTTGTTGATGATGCCTAGCAAAGCAATATTTATGACTTCTGTATTAAATGGGAAAATTTATTATTTTATTTTTTTGGCCCTGCAGTAAAGTCCAAGTATTTGGGAAAAGAACAAGAAGAAAAAAAATAAAATTATTGGAATAAAATTTGAATTACTCATTCTTGCAAATGTAGCAGAGCCACTGTCAACTTTTCTTACAGTGCAGCCAACAGCAGAACAACTGTAGAGGTTCTGGGAAAGCTTTTACATGTATGTGGCAATTTACTTAATGGTTGCCAGCCCAAAGGCACTAACAGCAGTTGGCAATCCGTTCTGGGATACCATAAGTCACCCTTTTTGGTCAGCTGTCTGTTTCCTGAAACTTTGTGTGACTGCCCACTTTAGTGGGAGATGAGCAGGGATCATCTGTCCCTGCAGCTGTTCTCATGGATGGCTATCACATAAAAAGGTGGGTAAGGATGATTGTATAATGAGGCCAGATAATCACATTCTTTCCTCCTCCTATCCCCATCAAAGTCTGCATCAATAGCAGAGGTGCTTGACCATCTTCTAAAGCCATTCAAGTGATCTTACCTGACCAGAAAGAGAGAGACCTTTACTGGAAATTCTTTTTAATACCAAGAAAAGCAAAAGAACTCTGCTCCTTTCTTGATCTGAGTGGTCTAAATCAGTACATTATTGGAGACCTTTTGCATGGTCATAGTGCAGTCTATCCTTTCTTGTCTGACCAGTGGACACTGGATACCCTCTTTGGACCACCAAGACTCCTGGTTGTACATTAGAATTGCTCAGCTGTCCAGGAAGTTTCTGCACTTCTGCGTACGAGGCAGTCATACCAGTTTGAGGATGCCTTTTGGGTTCACCTTGGTCCCCAGGTTGTTCATAATGTATATGTCCATCCTCACAATGTAAAAGAATCTGTAAGTTGTCAAAATATTTGGAAACATGGGAACTGGCTACTAGTTGTTGCAGTAGTAGGCAGTCTGTTCTGCTACTTTTCCAGTTCTTGTGAAATGTGAGTGAGGTCTCATCTGATGCTGGCACAGTTGCTCTTATTTATTGGGTTCACTCTGTCTTGCCAATCCTTTAGTCCTGCAGACAGGATCTTCATGTTTACCTGTGCTGTTAGTCAGATAAAACTACAACCAAATTCTTTACCTGCTCTTTGGGTCCTGCAACTCATAGCCTTGAATTTTTTTGTTTTATTTTGCTTTTGTTTACTGTTTAATGGGTTTATCCAGCTGGATTTAGTCAAAAATCTCTCTTTAGCAGAGGCCTGGAGAGAAAAGCTGCAACATTTTACAAACCTTTTTAAACAGACGTTCAGTAATATAGATGAACAGACATTAAAAGTTTCACATGCATATGCTGATTAGATTGCATTCATATGAAAATAAAAATACAGCATAACATATACTTAAACACAAGCAGATATTAAACATTGAGCATTTGAAGAAGTCTATTAGTGAGTTCCCAATGTCAGATTTCATGTAAGAGTAGTGCACCGGGTGCTGGTGGTTTCTGAATAATTCAGTCTTTCCAAGGTTAGATCTCGTTTCAGAAATTTCCATGTAATGTAAAGAATATCTGAATTGGTGGCTGCAAGATTTTAATATGTGTTTTGTCATACCTTTCCAGACTTCCAATCTGACTGTGGCTGTCAACACAGATGCCTTTGCCCTAGTGCGTTTTCAGGGCCATGCACTATGGTATGTCAATTCTCACCCCAAAACTCTGGCAGTCCATACCCACTGACAGTAGTGTTCTGGAAATGAAGGTGGTTCTCCTCACTTTGCAAGCCTTTCAGGACTCCTTTCCCAAAGGTTCATTTGCTTCAAAAACATTCCTACATTGTCTGTTAGCCCATTCCCAAACTATCATAGCCTCCTATGTCCACCTTGACTTTTGATAGCCAGTCACATCCTAGAGAAGGCCAACTCTTTAGTCAGCTCTGTCAATGGCTTCTGATGCCCCACATGTGATCCCTCAGCCTTTCTGTAGTTTGGAAGTTGCCCATTCACTGGGGAAGAAGCCTTGCTGTGATTTGCTTGCAATTTCAGCCATTAACCAATTTCATTAACTTCTTCCTTTCACGTATTCTTCACTCTTCAGGAAGACATTTTAAGTGGCACCCAGGAATACTCAATGCTTTTCGCTGATCCCACGTTTTTACAGAAGTCTAAACTCTGCAACGTCAGGGTCATTCTTAAAGCTCCATTTTGACCCCAACCATTATTGTTTTCCCTGCTGTGGCTTCATGTTGTTAAGCAGCTGCTGTGTGAGGCCTTTTAGAACTATCGTCAAACCTCAAACAGCCTTTATATTTTATAGTTTTACCATTTTCAGGTACAGCCTGAGTTAGTAAATTCACCAAAACACAATAAGAGAGCTTTTTACTGTATATAGTTGCAGGAAAACATACAAAACGTATTCACAACCTCTTCCACCATTAGACTGTAAACACAGCTGAGAATAAAATACAACAACTTGCAACAAGAGAAAGATAATGTGAACAGAAGAAAAGCGTCTGCATTTGGCTTTATGGAAGTGTTGTGAAGATGAGGGAGGAGGATTGTTCAGTTAGGTCGATGGGTATGGATCGCCAGAGTTTTGGGATGAGAATAGAGGATGAATGGGCTGTATGGTTTAGTATGATTTGGAAAGAGATCCTTGCTTGGGAGAAGTTCCTAAGGTTCTATGGAGTGGGTGGTGGTGGTAGAAAGGTATCTGATTGTAATAGTGTGAATAGCAAAGAACCTTTGTAGTTGGTAGGCTTTATGTTTAGTAGCCATTTGGCTTTGGCTAGGATGATGCACTTACAGATGTTTGATTCAGGTTTAAATTATTATGCTGTTAATGTTCGTTTGGCAGGCAGAGTTTTAACTCATCATCACTGAAAGTTTGTGCAGTTCTTTCTTAAAGGGCACATTGCCTTTACAGCCTTTATCCTACCACTGTGTATAGTTGACTTTATGGTTAATCTGTTTCCATGATTGCCAAGGACCCTTTCATTCAGTAAGGGTGTTTAGATTGTAACTTGTAGCCAATTGTAGCGTAGCAAGGTTGTGTCAAAGGGAGCAGCTGCAGCTGGTGCAAATTGTTAGAGGGTGCGATCAGGTTATCTTGATCATTCTTGAGTAATAGTGCGTACTGGCTTTTCAGTGACTGTATTACATCTGCGGTCAAAGCTAAGAGCTCCAGCTCTGTGCGTGGACTGACTGTAACAAATGCTTATTGTATTGTAGCAAGCAGTTGCTACAATTCAAAGGAAAGAGAAGTAGCTTTTTGTTTGTGTTTTTTTTTCTTGACAAATCGGAGTACTCTTAATACATTGTGTATGGTGTAAACTTTAGCAGCTGCTTGCTACAATGTTTGCTGCAGTTTAAAAGGAATTTTTTTTTTGTTACTTAACTTGAGTGTTGTAGCATTCTGTGTATGATATAAATTGAGTTTTTTTTTCTGCTTGTTTTTACTGGCAGCTGTGGAAGGAGGGGTGGGTTGGGGCTGATTGGCTCCTGCATGTTAGGAGCAGCAAGTAAGTTCACAGTTGTTTGCTCCTGAAGGGGCAGCAGATTAGTGAACGGCTTCTATGGCTGCCAGAGACCCAGTACTACAAACATTTGTAGAAGTAAATGGACTAATTTTTCATCTTGGACTTATTACTGCCTGCTCCTCTCCTTGCCGTTCTTGGCTATTCCTCACAGAAATTTGATTCAGATTTAAGTTGTTTTTTCATAAAAGTTAATTTGGCAGACAGAATTTGTCAGGTTGCTAACTCTATCTTTGACCTCACTAAAAGTTTGTAAGTCTTTCTTAAATATCACTTTGCCTTTGCAGCCTTTACTTAAGGATCCCCCACCTCCTGGGCTCTCTACTTTACTTTGTGCTGGTAAAATTCACTCTTCCACCTTTTGAGATAGCAGTTTAAGCTGACCTGAAATGTGTGTCTTGGAAATCTGTTTTTCTAATTGCCATCACTTCTGCCATAAAGATTTCAGAACTATGAAACTATGAAACTTCAGTTTTTTTTTGTAAATCTTCTTACATGGTTTTCCATAAAGACCTATTGTCCACGAGAATGAATCATTCATTCATGTCTACAGCAGCTACTGAAACAACAATGAACCAGTCAGTTTGCTTGTCTTTCATAAATTACACAAGCAAAGGAGAATATTGCAGCACAGTGACATATGTAGGCAACCTGGAGTTTTCTTTGACAAAACCAAATCCATCAGAAAAGACATTTTGTTTTGATTTTCAAAAAGCAATTGTGTTCTAATGCTTCCAAGTTGAAGTGGCTGTCTCATTGTGTTGAGATTTATTTAAAATGCAGTAAACATTTGCGTTCTGAATCTAGAGCTGGTTCTACACAGGGTTGTATATCTCACAAGCATCTTAGGAATGTAACATTAAGAACAGTGTGGATATCCTTAAACACTTTTGCAAGGTGTTACATGCTTGGATTTAATTTTCAAGTGCAGGGCATCTTTAAGAGCTGCTATTTTTGGCAGTATGTGATGCTGGTGATTAAGATGGAACTCCAATAGTTTACAATGCCAAGTCACACACACTCCATACCTCCACTCTCCTTTCGCCTTGCCGTACATCCTGGTGGGCCTGAAAGGTTTTGTTTTTGGTAATTACGTTGTACTCATTTATCTTTTTACTTGTAATTGTTGTGCCTTAGCGCAGGCCTACAAAGGTGTAGAGAAGGTCCTATTTTAAATATCCTTGTTTGCAAGGGGGGTGGGTAGTAGCTTGGGAATGTTTTGGATGCTGGGTCAAGTTCTGCAGGCTTTAGTCTGGTTGGTGATGAAACTGTAACTGTGCAAATGCACTTTAGCTGCTGGGCATATCCCTTCTTCCTGTCCCATGTTCTTCATAGAGGAGTGTGTGGTGTTTGTTAACATTAGGGGTTGGCAAGATGGAATTACAGGCTTCCAGAAGGGGAGCAAAGCTTGTTTGAGGGGCTAGGTAGTCCTTTGGGAACACGGTTGCAGTCTGGGAGAATTTTCATAGTCTCTGCTGAACTTATCAGTAGGCACCAGTCCTACCTCTAAAATATCTAGAGAATATTCTCACAAATCCATTGTTATGAAGAGTACATGTAATTTCTGATTCTAGTACAGTGAGCACTGTAGTTGCACACTTTTTTGTTTAATTACTGGACTTGGAGTTTCATTCAATGTGTGGTTATAGAGTTGCACGTATTGTTTCAACACAATTATTACCAATTTGAATGATCTGTTATAATGTTTGAGCTATTGATAATGGAGAATGTTTTCAACAAATGTTTCTTCATGTTAAAGAAAAAAAATCATTGGCATTCAAAAGTTGGTGTACACATTGACTTTGTTGCAAAATGAAACTGTATGTCTTTATCATTTCTCCCGTTGGAACCTAGGCAGTGCAATTTTTTGTATTGATTAATGGGGCAAGCACATGGGTAGTTCACAACCCATATTTTACACTATTAAGAGCATTCCAATACATGCTGTTAAAAATGCAGCAGCTAATTCTAGTGCAGAAACAAAGTTCTTATCTGTAAAGATGAATTATTTCAAAATGCATTGCTTCAGTTTGCTTTTTGTGGTCATAATTTTGATTTATCCTTTACAAGTGATTAAATGAAGCTTGATATTCTGCAGTGCACTTGGCCATCGCTCTGTTTGCAGTTGTAACTTTTCATGTTTTGACTGCTGAACGCTTGCATTGTAGAACAGTACTGCACTTCATCAGTTTTTCACTTTTTTGTTCCTTTTTATTTTAGTAGTTCGACAACATTTGAAGTGTTTTAATTCGAGAGAGACCCCTCTTCTTCTTACCTTAATAAGGGTGCAGTCACTACTTTTTGATTTGCATGTTGTCCTTCATTGTTACAGATCTTCATTATGAAGTGTATCTTTATCTTCATTTTTTGTCTGGCTCTGTGGTTTGAAACAGATTGACATCACGTTGAGCAACTCTTATTTACTGAATCAGTCTGCAGTGTATCATGACTTAAATTTATTTATTTGACATTTGTTTACTGGGGTGTTCTGACCAGGTCTGCAGAACCCGTTTTCAACAGAGGCCCGGGGAGAAAAGCTCCACATACAGTACAATACAAATACAGTATAATCCAATGCAATAAAGATTACATTAGAAATACTCAACAAAAAAATAAGTTGAAAGAACAAACTGCTACAAGATGTAATCTATTACTACGCGTCTAAACAGTTCTATACAGTTAAAACATTACATACGATAATAATCGCTCTCATCATACATGATGTAGAAATGGCAGTCAGAAAGTTAGTGATAGACATACAACGAGAGAGAGTTAAGAAGAATAGAAGCAATAAAGCCTGAGCAGCAGCTTAAGGATATGGTATAGAAGCAGAGAAGTAGTTAGAAGAGCTTTAGGATCTTGCAGTCTATGAGGGATTGAAATGTGACAGAAGAGGAAGACCTGAGCATTAGGCAGGCTTTATGCAGGAGCAGAGCCATGTATTTTTGAGATGATTTTTTAAAGAGGCTTTGAAATGGGTTAGGCCAGGAATAAACCTGGTAGCTAGAGGATGTGAATTCCAATGTGTAGAGACAAGAGTATGAATACAGAGAGTGACTAGATTTTCTTGTGGGTTTTGAGATGGCTAAGATTTTTGTCTTCTGATCGTAGGGATCGTTTTGGTGTGTAGGGTGCGACTAGATTGGCTAGTGCAGGGCAGGCAGTAGGGTTGAAAATAAGGTTGTGCAAGGTGGATAGCTGAATAAAGGCAAGTTGATTGGGTAGTTCAAGCCAGTTTAATTCTAAGAGTTGTTTGCAGTGGTCTGTGTGATATTTAGAGTTTGTGGCAAGCTTTGCAACTTTGCTGTAACACTGTTCCAACTTGCTTAGGGTAGAATTTTGTAAGTTAGATAAGATAGGGGCACCATACAGAAGAATGGGAAGTAAAAATGTTTTTGCAAGGGTAGCTTTGGTTGCTGCAGTAAAAAAATGTTTGAGTCCCAGTTTTTGATGAGTTTTCTTTATATTTTGCTGTATATGGAGGTCAAATGAAAGAGTGTCAGTGATAACACCTAAAAGTTTGGTTTCCTGCACTATTTCTATGGCAGTTTAGTGTTGCCAGATGCAAGGATGTTGAAAGGATCAGTGACAAGGGAGTTGTTTTGCGATGAAAGAATACTAGTTTTGTCTTTGGATTAAGAAAGAGTTGGGCATTTCTTAGCCAGGATTCAACTGTTGTAAAGAACTGTTTAGTTTTTGAGAGTAGTTCTGGTAGTGATTGAGCAGTGCAGATTATGGTGGAATTATCAGCATATTGAATGAGGGTCCCATGGTGAGAGGCAGTGTGAAGGTTGTTTGTGAAAATGTTGAAGAGTAAGGGTCCTAGGATGGAGCTTTGGGGAACTCCACTAGGGTTGTGGAGAAAGGGTGAGAGTTTGTTAAACCATTTCACTGTGTTTACAATCCTTGAGGTAGGTCTGAAACCATTTTATTGTGTTATGTGAGAAGCCTAAGTTACAGTGTGTCCAAAAGGTAATGGGTGAGACACTGTGTCAAAGGCCTTAGATGGATCGAGAAATACTGAGGCTGTATACAGTCCTGCATCTCTGGCCTTGTTCATGGTGTCTGTGAAAGATAATAGGGCTGTAGCTTTGCTGTGGCTAGGTCGGAAGCCATGTTGAATTTTGGTTAAAAGATTGTTTTGCAATAGATATTGCATTACCTGCTGATGGATACCGCTCTCGAGAATTTTGGATATGGGTGACAAGATGGATATAGGATGGAAATTGGATGGATCAAAAGAGTTGCCTCCTTTGTGGATGGAGGTGATGTGAAATTGTTTCCATATGGTAGGTACTTCTGATTTGGATAAAGACCTATTTATAAAGATGCTGATTGGGTAGGCAACTGAGTTAGCAGCCAATTTGTGGTAGTATGGGGGGGGGGCAGTTTCTTAATGGTGTCAGTGGGTATGGGCTGAAATGAGAATGAGGTTTGTATGACATTTTGTTGAGTATGGGGGTAAGTAATGACAGGGTTAGAAGTAGTTGATGGCCTGGGGTCAGTGTCTGAATAGGTTGAAAGGTGGGGGGGGGGTCCGGCATTAGGGGTGGTGTTAGGTCTGAAATTGATTTTATGAAGTGTTTGTTAAAGTTTTCGGCTATTTGTGATAGAGGGGTATCAGGTGATAGGGTGTGCTCTCCATTTCTTCCAGGGTTAAGTAGAGGAGATATGGAGTGCCAAAATTTACTAGGGTTGATTTTATGCTGGAATTGAAGCTGGGAATAATATGACTTCTTGTATCTGTTTATTAGTGTTGTCACTTTATGTAGTGTTTTGAAATTAACATGATTTTGTTCATTTTTGTTTTGTTTCCAGGTTGACCAGGCTGGTCCCGTTGCTTCATCAGGTGTTTACATTCCTTAGAGATCCATGGTGCGGAGTTTGTTTTGATTCTTTTCATACGAATGGGAGCTGGGGTATTAAGCATGTGAAGGAGGGTGTTATTAAAGTATAGTACAGCATCATTAAGGGGTAGTTGTTTAAGGGGTGTCCGGTCTATTTCCTGTAGGAGATTGTTGAATTTATGCTAACAAAAATTAATTGAGTTCCTAGCTGATTGTATAGTGTGTACTCTTAGTTGTTGGACATTTGTTCTAAGGGAATAAGCTGGTAGATATAGGCAGTGTACCAGAAGAGGGGTAATTAACAGGGTGGGATACTAGAATCCAGTCTAAGGTGGATTGGCAGGCAAGAACTTTGCTGTATATTGTTGGGGCATTGATAAGCTGAGAAAAAAACATACAGATTTATACTATTTATGGTGGAGTTGGAAGCTATGATTTGCCAATCTATATTTACGTCTCCTAAGATTATTGTTTCAAGGTTTTTTTGGAATGTCCAGGATAAAATATTTTCCAACACTGGTGTATTGTTACCTGGTGAGATATATATTGCTATTGTGCAAATTATTTTTGATATATTAAAGTTCAAAAAGAGATTAGTACCTCAGCATTGGAAAAGATGGGTATATTACTCCTATATCCCTCTACACTCAGCATCACACCCTATATAAGTGCTATCCCTCCCCCTTTTCTAAGATCTATCTCTTCTGGATATTGCAAAGTTTGGCGGTATTATTTCTGAGTCTTCTACATTGGGATGTAGCCATGTTTCAGTAAGGACTAGTATGTCAGGTTTCTTTTGATCAGTCCAGGCATGCAGTGTGGCTATTTTATTACATATACTTCTAAGGTTAAGTGCAAGTATGTTTAAGTCTTTGGGGTTACTCTTGTGGTTAGGATTAGAGAGTGGGCCAGGGTTAGGATATATGTCTCCACATTTGAGTAGATAGCTAATGAGGAATGCGTACCATGGGAAGTGCTTTTTATTCCTAGGTGAGAGCACTAGTGTCAAATGTGGTTTCATAGTAGGTGCGGAGGCAGTTTTTGGCTTGAATAGAATGGGAGGGTATAGGAGAAAAGCTGGGAGGAGATATGTGAGCAGCTTTGTTGTTTATTGGGGAGAGGGTTAGAGGAGGTTGTTGATGTGTATTGGTATGGGGGTATGCAAAGGTGTGTGTGTGTGTGTGTGTGTGTGTGTGTGTGTGTGTGTGTGTGTGTGTATGTGTATGTATATGTATATATATATATATATATATCTGTAGTGAGGTTGAGAATTAATAGTAGAGGCTTGACAAGTTTAGGAGTAGCATGTCAACTGTGATAGTGGGTTTAAAAATAGTAAAAGTGGAATTGTGTGTTTGAATGTAGTACAGGTGTAAATAAAGATTATCATGTGATGTGTGCAGCTTGAAGGTAAGGTTGGAATGTTTTCACTTCAGACTGGGCTTTGATAATGTGGTTAGGTGTTTTACCTTGTAGTTTGTGATAAGGATGGGTGGGGCTGATGTGATTGGTCAGTGGTAAAATTCATAGTGCAATGCTAGTTTATGTGTATAGCAGAAGAGAAGGTGGTAAGCCTGGAGTTAATTTAAAATAGTTTGAGGTGGTGATTGTATTGTGATGGTAGAGTAGAGTAAGATGCAAAAAAGTATAGTAATGGGCATGTGAGTTCAAGGGGATGGATGTAAGGGAGAGCAGATAAGTGTGGCTAAATAAAAGAAAGTTGTGCATGAAATGTGGGTGTGGACAAGGTTGGGTTGTATGTAATTGGATCATAGGAATGAGGGGGAGTGTGGACAATGTTGGGTTGTATGTAATTGGATGATAGGAATGAGGGGGAGTGGTTTGCTTAGGATAAGAGTAGAGGTGGTGGGGTAGGGTGGGATATGAGGGAAGGGTAGGTGAGCGGAGTGAGTGGAGCAGGAAGAACCCCCCCCCCAGATTGTTTACCACCATAAACAATCAGTGAGGTAGGATGTACATGGATACAAAAGACAAGTTGTCTGAACTGTAAATACTTGTCTTGAGTCACAGCATCTAATTTTATATTTATGGGCTTTTATTTGTCTTTCCAGGGATATGTTACACTGATAAGAGTGAAATATGCTGAACTGTTAATGTAGCTTTACCTTTAGCAGTAAAAAGGCCTATGAGTGGGGGGTGGGGATATCCTTCCAGCAGATTCAGCACTACCAAACAATGCAAACTAGACTTAAGTTATTTGCATAGTGCCTTACATAGATTTAACTTTATTTGTTGCTTGTGTACTTCTTGCCAACTGCAGGTGAAATTTAGCTGTGCAAGTTCTTTAGGTAGTGCAATATGATAAGTCTGACTGCTGCTTCTGCAGAAGGAATATGTGCTTGTTTCACTGGGAGGGAGAGAGAGAAAAAGTTAAGGATTTCTTGATGGTTGAACTAGTTGGGTACAGTACTATTTGTTTATACTCATGTTTGGCAAATGAGTAGTGCACTATATTTCACAGTTTTGCATTTCAGCTTTCTAACCTGTAAACAGGACAATAAACATACAGGAGATATTTGTGGGTATGCAAGTTCGGGATTACTAAAAACAAAAATGGTGGCTTCCATAGTATAGAAGGACAGAAAGAAAAATACAGTAAACTAACAAGAATTTAACCTCATTTGAAGAAATCATGACATTCCCTTCCGTATAAGGGAGTTGCACAACTAGAACATATTAATGTATTAGTTTTCAACAGTGTGCTTGTTTGTAAGGCTGTCTTTTTTGTGAAATTGTTAAAAATCTCTGGCACTAAGTATGTTTTAGGTAATTCACATATTACTACAGTGATCTTATAGTTGGCACAGATTATATTTTCTGATACTTCATCAGTTTTGTATGAAGTACTTTTGTGACAATGCAGTGTAATAAAGTTGAGCTGAATTGCCATTTGCTTTCCTGTGTGAACCATATGTATACCAATAAGTAATACCAGAGATGCAACAAATGACTAAGCACATGTGCCCATCTCTAGAATTTATCTGATCAAATAAGATAGTTATCTGATTCTTCCTAGCTTTGATATTTCTCTTTATAAAACTGCCCTATCACAAGGCTTTCATTTTAAGTATAATTTTGATGTGTCACAAGTGGTACAGATATGAAAAACGTGTCCATAGATCAGTCTGACTCAAGCTAGTAGTTGTCTGTAAGAACTGTTTCTTTCTGTGAAGAACTTGAATTTCAAAACTCTGGACGGAATTTATCTTGTGAAGTCATAATGTTACTACAGCACAAACTGCAAATTAAAGAAAACACTCCTTTCAGGATTATGGCTGAGCTGTGGTTCTTATTTTAACATATTGATATGTTTTTTGTTTTTCGTCTTTTCCCGGTAAGGGGTCACCACAGCGGAACTCCAGTCCACTAATGATTGGCAGTAGATTTTTACGAAACTCCGAGGTGCCAGCTTGACGCCCACCCTTTGAAGGCACGCCCATTTACGCATGCATGTCTTTCGAATGCTACCCAACTGCGGGGAGGACATGCAGACTTGGTGTAATGTAAATTTTTTTGACATGTCTGTAAAAAATTTACAGAAATGAAGAAGCATTTCATGTGACTACTGTGGTTCAACAGACAGCAATGCCAAATAAAAACATTCATTCCAAATCCCATATACACAAGGCATCGATCTTAAAAAAAAAATTCCTTAGGTTAGTTAGTTTAGCATCAGAAAATGATGCAAGTAGCATAACTCTGTACAGGGGTTTCCCTATGTGAATGCAAGGAAGATTCTTTGGCTCACTATTCATCACAAATTACATAGTGAAAAATCCCAGAAAACACAACATTTTTGCAGGAGGGCTAGTTTCCCCTGCACACCCCTCTATATCAACTCCACAGTGAAGAAAAGGGGTCCTCTCCCCGAAAAATCTATCACTGCCTCACACCCTCGCACAGTACAATACATTGCAGTGAAACTTGCAGCGATGTTAAATTCTCTCATTAGAGCCGCTCAAGGATTGTAACAGCTCAAAAGCATAACTATGCCTTGTGGGGGCACTATTAAGTCTTAACCAAGCTTTACTCTTTGTGTATAGTTATGTAAACATTGATTACATACATTATATTATCGAGTTTTTATAGGGTTCATCAGTTCATAGGCAAGTACTAGGCTAGCTGCCCTTGTGAGCCATTTTATTAGGCCTAGGCAGTTTTCCTATTTGTGCTTGAATAATTGTATATTATCTGTAATGAGAATAACTGGCATCATTAACTTTATCTGTTTATTTTTCATTTTTTTCATTAACTTGATGTTCCTTTCTTATGTCTATATGAGGTGAAAACCCTGGGCACAGATGACGCAATCTGTTAGTATGTTTTAGTATTGGAATCAGCTGTTCCTTTTCAGAAACATAATTTCATTTTTTTTTGCTTGATACTGAACTATATTTTTCAGATGACTCCCCCTGCCCCATTCCCAGCCACAAGTAGGTAATATGCATAAGATATGTTTTTTCTATACATTATATATCTTTAATATTCTTTTAGTTCAGTTCTTTTTTCTAAAGCCTTGAAATTTTAAGGTGTAAATAACTGAACACAGTGGGTATCCTTATTTCATGACTTAATCTATATTAGAGAATGGGCAAACTTACATTGTCACTTTATTGGATAATGAATGTTCTCCAACATGGTGTTACTTACAGGTACAGCCCAGTAAAAAAAAAAAGTCTGCTGCCTCACAGCAGCATTTTAAGCAGCCTTGAAGCTCAGAAAGGAAAAAGCAAACGGACCCTCTTTTCTAAAGTTCTTTAAATGCAGCTATACTGTTTAGTAAGTGTAAAATAAAAGATTTAATAAGTAATTGTGTCTGTGTGTGTCTGTGTGTATTCGAGATAGAGATATGTGTGCCTCTTTCAGTTGCAAAAGGCAGTCCATCAGCATGCGTTGCGTAAACAACAAGAAGTTTAAAACTCTGTCTGGCATTACTGATAGAGTATGATTGGTAAATCCAATGATTCCTCAGCATATCGAGCATCTGGCAAAAGCTAGAGCAAAACTATGTTGCAAAATCAGGGATGTTTTACAAATTGGCAACAGTTAGAGGCATGGGTTGATGCAGTTTCTTGCATTGTAGGACTTTTTCATGTTTTTCCAGTGAGACATCTGAGGTGTATTCAGTTGAAGTAGCTGTAGCTGCTGGGCATGTGTGTGTGTGTGAGAATGTTAACTACTTATGATTTATATTTTATTTATAAAATGCTTTTTTCCAGCAGCAATTACATATGCTATGGAAAATTTAAAGTATTACACTTTTACACATACCTTTGATGTATAGTAGTTTGATGTATAGCAGTTTTAAAAAATGTAACTGTTCATTCTCTAAGAGCAGTAATGCTCTTTAGTGTTGGCATTGTCAGGGAAATAATGCCCTTCCAGGGGGTGGTAAGACCCTCTGTCTGTGATGTTAGACCTCACAGCACCTCTGCTGGGCATTAATTTCATGATAATGCCTACACTGTCAACATTATTGCTTGCTTAGAGAATGGTCAAAACATAAAAAGTAACCTATTGGAGAACCTGCATTCTCAAACAGGTAATTAAATGTATAGATAAAATCCAGTAAACAACAAATGCATCTCTTTTCTGCAGCATATTAAGCTATAGTGAAGCACTGTCAGAAAAAAAGCACACTTGCTGTTTTTATGCTTCCTAAACGTAGCTATGCTGTTATGTGAGAGTAAAAAGAAAGTAAGTAAATATATAAATATAGATACTCCCTGATGTGTACTAGAGCAGTCACGGAAAGTGCAGCAAAGAACATGGCATCCATTTGAGGAAAAATGTTAACATCCTGCTATCTTTGTTGAGCTACTGCTGTGAAGGTGAACTTGATGAACACCTCTGGGCCATATGCGAGACCAAAGGGAAGACTCTTGAACTACTAATGACATTGTCTAACCTGGAAGAGTAGATGAATCCTGAAATTCTTGTGGAAGGGTAGGTGTCTTTGAGGTCCATGTAGAGCATATTCACTCTTTTTCAGATAAACTGCAATGTGACCACCCATCTAGAAGTTTTCCTTTGGAATGAAAGGTTGCCAAGTTCTAGTGTTGCTGTCAGGGTTTTTGTATTCTTTGGCAGAAAAAAGAATTTGGAACAATATCCTAAACCTTTGCGGATGGATAGTTTTGATGGTTAGTTTTTGCAAGATGCATAACATGCAGCATACAGTTTTTGTGGTTTCTAATATTACAAGAGGTTGAAGCCAGAGTCTTTACTTCTCTTTCATTGATCATGTGGCTACCCTACCAGCACCCAAAGATACTAAGAAAGATGTGATTAAAGCAATGCACAGTATTAGAACAGACCAGGCTCTATCATGCACTATCGTAAATAAACTAAACATTTCAGCACAGGCAGAAAGACTTTAGAAAATACACAGATAATTATAAGGGAAAAGTAAAAAATAAGCAATTTATTGACTACCCAAAAAAGTTTTTTTTAGAGAATTGAGAAATAAGGTAAAAGGAATTGAAAGACCTCCAGAAAAAGAGGAAGTAGATGAATTTTGGAGAAGTATCTATGAAGATCCTGTGGAAAGCAACAAAGATGCAAAATGGATAGAAGAAGTAAAAGAAATAAGTTTTAAAGGGACAGGATATGGAATGGGATGAAGTAATAGCTAGAGAGATTGAAACAAAATTAAGAAAAGCCTCTAACTGGAAAACCCTAGTCTCCGATGCAGTACCTAACTTTTGGTTAAAAGTATTAACATCTTTGCATGAGAATTTAGCCATGAGTAATAACTATTTATATGTGCACCCCGAACAGACACAACACTGGCTAACAACAGGCAAAACAATGCTCTTACGTAAGAGTGAGCCTGCAAGCTACCCTAAAAATTATCGACCAATAACTTGCCTTCCGACGACTTATAAACTATACATGGGAATTGACACCGACAAAGTTTATAGTAATTTAGAAGAAAACTCAATTATGGCAGTAGAACAAAAGGGCAATAAAGTCATAGGGAACAAAGGATCATTTGTTAATGTTATAGTGGAGAACTGTAAAAAGGGGAAGAATCTATGTATGGCATGGATTGACTACAAAAAAGCATTTGATAGTATCTCACATTCATGGATAAGAGTGCTTAAAAATGTATAAGATATACACCCTGCATTGATTGATTACATTACACTAACCATGAAACAATGGCAGACCACTTTACAATTAAGCCATGGTAAAGGACAGATTATTATCCCAGGGATAAAAATTCAAAGGGGGATATTCCAGGGTGACTGTCACCGTTGCTATTCTGCTTTGCCATTAACCCATTAAGTTGTTTACTTAACAGCTTAAGCCATGGCTACAATTTGGCTCCTAAAAACAACAGTCTAATGACGTCTCATCTTCTCTTTGTCGATGATTTAAAACTGTATATTTTTATCAGATGAGGAACTGAAAGCAGAGCTGCAGGTTGTTACTTTTTTTCAGATATTAGAATATCATTTGGTCTTGATAAATGTGCAAAAGCAACCTTTAAAGTAGGAAAACTGCAGCACCAGGAAAACATCAGTTTGGGACAAGAATGTGATGTAAAAGAGCTTGAGCAAGAGGGAGTGTATAAATACTTGGGAATTGATGAAGGATCAGCAATAAAACATTAACAAATGTGAATAAAACTCAGTAAGGAATACTTTAGAAGACTTAAGCATTGACGTCAAGTAACAAGATCCAAGCTATACATCAATTTGCTTTTCCTGTCCAAATGTACAGTTTTGGAGTGATTAACTTGCCCCAAACAGTGTTGGCTAGATTAGATATTAAAACAAGGATGCTTCATGCTCACCAAATGATTTATAAAAATCAGCGTATACCAAGATTATATATTCCCCATTCCGAAGGAGGGGTGGGCCTCCTTGAAACTGATTACATGTATAGATCTGCAATCGTGGGATTCCACACATATCTTCTGACCTCACAAAATCCAAATGTAGTGAACGTTTTGAAACATGAGAATAAATCTAAAATGACTTTTCTCTGCTTAATTTAGCAGAAGCATATCGATGTCAAGCAGGAATGGAAATCGAATCAGAAGTAGATAAAAACCAAGCAGCAACTAAATATGCCAAAAAAACAAAAGAAAAAATAAGGTGCAGGACCAGATGGCAAGGTAAGAAATGTGGAAAAAAGATAAATATAGTTGCAAATATAGAAAACTTCTGGAAGAGCCTCATGTTGATCAAGAACGAACACAGGAATGGTTAAGGGGAGGTGAATTCAAACCAAGAAATGAATGGTTAATATTGGTAGCCCAAGATAGTGGGCTACATGCACACTGGTGTACAAAGTCCATTGAACATGTGGGAGAAACAGACAAATGTAGATTTTGTAAAACCGAATTGAAAACAGTCACACACCTTGTTGCAGGTTGCGATATGCTAATGGCAGAAGAACTGTATACTGAAAGGCATAATGATGTGAGAATGTTGCACTGGGGATTGTGCAAACATTATGGTATCGAAGTGGCTGGAAAGCACTGGAAACATGAGCCACAATGAATCATAGAAAATGATGAAGTTTATATCACATGGGATCCCTCATTACCAACATTTCAAAAGACAGCTGCTAGAAAACCAGATGTAGTGGTCCAAGAAAAGAAGACAAAAGTAGCATTGATCATTGAAATCACCACACCCAGTGACTATAGTGGCTTCTGTACAGAGAGAGAGAGTCA
Source organism: Protopterus annectens (assembly GCF_019279795.1). Lineage (NCBI taxonomy): Eukaryota > Metazoa > Chordata > Ceratodontiformes > Protopteridae > Protopterus > Protopterus annectens. Next base: position 387,583,391 of record NC_056738.1, read on the forward strand.
TAAAATACCAGGATCTGCAGGCAGAAATGAGAGCAATGTGGAAGAAAGATACCCAGACAGTTCTAATAGTAGTAGGAGCAACGGGTCATAAAAAATAATTTACAATCAAATTTAGATACGTTGCCAATCTATGTAACCCTGTACTAACTGCAGAAGGAGTTGTTACTGGGCACATTGCAGGTGCTGTGAAGAACACTTTTGGCTGACATCAAAGATTGAAACAGTACTAATTTCATGAACTTTAATCGTACTGTGGCGTGGGAATGGGGTCCATTCCCGTCATGGTATTAAAAACCCAAAATATTTGGAGAACTTAGAAAAGGAATACACTCAAAGCACCTTATTGGTCAAACCACTCTGAAGACACTATGTGTGTATGGTAGTCCAGAAGCTGCACCGACAACATGTCAGCTTCCAAACCTATCCATTATGTGCGCACATTTTCCAGAGGAAGCAAAGCCTAGGCTCAGAGAAGCTGAAACCTATTTTAGGCCTTCAACAGAAACTATTGTATCTGGTTTTGGGGTTACTGTCCAAATGAGACTCTTACTAATGGGCTGAAAGACATGGTTGCCTTCTTGTGGACGGGGCCACTTTGTCTAGGTTTTCCATAAGCATTTTGGTGACATTATCTAAGGCATCCACCAAGGGAGGTACCATCCAACAGGACTGCATGATAACTTTTCAGTCTCCCATGTTGAAAAGGTAATGGGTCTACCTGCCAACTACTTTTCTGTTGCATTAACTGAAACAACTTGGCAATATTGGTTCTTCTGGTGGGAGTGGTAGGTGATTTGGTTCTCTCCGTCTTCAGAGCTTTTGTGGAGGATTCTAGGAGTGACTCGATGTGTTTCATTTTTATCAGGAGCTTACCTAGGCCTCTTGGCAGAGGGCTAAGAATTGGAGGAATAAAGGACCTTTTACTAGAAGATCCAGACAAAAAAATGCTACAGAAGACTTGAACCCTGGTCCTGTTGCCTGGAAGGGATGCCATTAGATTATGAGCTGTTGACATTAAGGGCATCGTTGCTGAAAAAGTTTGTCAAATTGCTATCTGTGCTTCTACCAGACCCTGTGTCGTATAGCCTGGTGTGAAAGTGTTAAAGTTGGCATAACTGATATCAGGGGACTAGACACTGAAAAGACCAGTGCTGTTATATAATTACTGACGTTACAAAGCATGCACTGGGTAAAGGACACCAGAACAACAGAGAAGACAGATCAATGTCAAAGTCTTGTAATGGGTGTTGGCAACTGAATCACTGGCACTAGATGTAAAAATACAAACGCTGGCAGTGGACTCATCCATGCTGTGGAGATCTTGGTTCTGGGGGAAGGTAGCTCTGGCTGAAAGAATACTCAACATCCCTGCTTGATGAGGGAGTTCCAGTCCAGTCATTTTGAGCTTTAAGGGTGGCTTTGTCCATCCTTACATAATTTGCTGTAGGCAAACATGGCAAGTGCATAAAAACTTAGTGTACCTGGTTTAGAGAACACTAGTTGAGCTTGCATACTTGAGGCCACTGAAATAATGGGCTCAATAACTAGTGTAACAAGTACCGTGACTTCACCGAACTAGACACAATGTCTTTAACTGTTACTTTTCTTAGAGAAGAAAGCACCATTGTTAAGAAAGTAAGCTGAGAAGAGGAAGAAACAGTTTGATAGTAGTGGACCTTTAACTTAATTGTAGTAATAAAAGAAGTTGTAGATGCCTATCCTGAGGACAATTTCTTTAAGTATATTTAAGTGGATTTTGTGTAGTATCATATGCCATCACTGTCCAAGTAACAGAGGAAGGAACAGGCAATGCCTCAGAGGATATGCTGTGAGTTTATAAAAACATGTCTCGTAGTGGATTGAATTGCACACAAGCAAAGCAGCAGAATGTATTATAAGCCTTATCTAATCAGAGTAAGCAAAGAATTATCCTTTCAGTAGGTAAAACAAACCAGCTGTGTAGATAGGTGCACACTAGTGTTTGGACATTGTAAGACTATGAGCCTAGGCCCAGTAGTGCAGAAAGAAAGTTGAATAGGTACAGTAAAATGTGTTTTCTTGTAACTTACAGCAGTGCAGAGACTGAGGAGAAATTCCAGTATGAAAATACCCCTTTGTGTGCATACAGAGTGAGTGTTTCTGAGATTTGTAGGTGGGAAGCAAAGGTAACCTGTCAGTATTCACAAAACATATGGGAAAAAAAGAACTAGGGGGTGTGGCATGCATGATGGGAGGGATCTTTGCAGTAATGCAAAATTTTATTGGCTGAGCAGTCCTAATGTCTGAGGCATCAGCCCTTTTTTGTTACAGAAGATGAATTTCTTTCAGATCTTTTGTTTTGTCATGTTTGAACATTAAGCCCTATTATTCTAACAGTGTAAAATTTTCCTGGAGAAAGCAAATGAGGCAAGTCACAGCACTTGATTTTGTTACGGACTTCAAGTAGTTATTTAAAGACCTTGTCTTTTTATATCCATAAACATTCTACCTCATTGGTTTTGGTGGAAAGCCATCTGTGGAGGGAATAACTGCATTCCATTGAAGTACCTGATTGGCTGAGCCTGTGCCGTTCCCCTACCTTACCTCCAGTTCCCACCCACCTCCACAAATACACTTATCCTAAGCTAATCTCCACCCACCACATTACCATTAATCATGAAATAGTTTATAATCTATACTTTTGCCCCCATACCACTAACAAGATCCTTTCTTCTTTCTTTCAGCAGGATTTCTTGTAGATTGTAACTCATCAAGTTATCCACTTCACCCAACCCACAGCAATCAAGCCATGTCCAGACTTCTGTCAGTATCCTGTTAGCATTTTCACTAACTTAACACTGGTGTAATAGTTTGCCTGTTATTCAGAGTACTACAGTTCACTTCCCTCCTCATTCTTGCAGACTGAACCATCTATCATACACCTGTCAACACTAGTCTTATACCCAATGCTCAGTCCTTTGCTCTTAATGACAATTACTCCCATATTTCATTCAGTATAGCCAACAACTTTTACAAACTCTCACATAAATCTTTTCAAAGCAACTTATTTAAGTAACTCCACAAATTAGTCACGAAGAACAGCTTTAAAACGAAGTGGAATTGTATATTCCAGATGTGCCTACCCAGTTTTCAACTATGGGGTAACATTCACCCCAAACCAGGTCCAACCACAACAGCCTCTCCCATAGCTGTCCATGCAATCATTAATAATGTAACACCCCACTCCTAAAACTCTAGTAAAACAAGCCTAAAATTTATAAATGTTAACCTTCAGAACATCTGCTACATGCTTTCATATCTCATTACAACCCTGACATGCTTGTTTTCACCGAAACGTGACTAAAACCTGATGTTGGAGACACTAAAATACTCCCTCCAGGATGTAGTATCCTCTGAGCAGATCATATGTCCAAAACAACAGGTGGGGGGTATCTATTATCAGAAAAAGCACCCCCCATTCAATAATACAGGAATTCTTATTGCCTTACTTAAACTAAACTCTTATTAGACCATATGTATCATAGCCTTGTATATTCCCCCTAGCAGTAACAACATCACAGCAGAGGACATACTGTCCTGGGCATCTACCTATATACCCCAAGAAACCATCATTCGTGGGGACATTAACATAGACTGGGCCCGGGTTGTATCTGATACCCCCACTAACAGTGTTAACCTGTATAATTTCTCTCAGCTCATCAATACACCAACAATATATAACAAGCCCTCCTGTAAGGTCTCTACTGCAGACTGGATTCTGTCAAGTAAACCCAGTAATATCTACAATTATGGCATACTGTTTGACAACCTAAGTGATCACCCAGCTTTGTGAACAGGCTTGTACACCATCCAGTAAAACCTGACACTTACAAGAATGGGCGTAACCTGTTCAGTTTTAATGTAGGCTATTTAATCTCTACTCTCAAGCAGTACAATTGAAATATGTTAAAAAAAATTGTCCTTTCGACAAAGCCGCCCACAATTTTAGCAAAGTGGTTACCAATATACTGAATGAATATGCACCCATCAGCAGAAAGAGAGTTAAATTTAATACAGCAACATGGCTACCTAAAAACAGTAAGCAACTGATGGTGCTTGGAGACGAGGCCTGGAAATAATGTCACACCAACAAATCTCAGGAAAACATCTACTCTGCAGACAGATAAGAAATAAAACCAAACAGTATAAGGCTTGGAGAAAAAAATCACTATTTTAACTTACAGCAGGCACACTTAAAATAATCCTAACAAATTCTGGTCATTGGTCCAAACTCTACTGAATCCAGGTCAAAGTCAACAATCCGCTCCCTCTCCAACGACACTTCAACAGTTGCTAATAACTTTAACAAATACTTCCTTCAAGCTGTAGTCTCACTTGGAGACATGCTTCTCGCTCAAACCTGTCCCTACCCCTCCCATAAGAAAATCTCTCTTAAAACTTAAACTACAAACTCTGCTGCAGATATCCTTCCTCCTGAATTCCTAAAAAATGCAGTTAAAGCTCTGTTGTATCCAGTATTAAACAGATCCATTCTAGAATCTTCTGTCTTTTCCAACTTCAGACCAATTACCGTCTTGTCACCATTGTCTAAAATATTAGAAAATTTATCCATACCCAGTTACCCGAGTACCTTACCTTAAACAATCTGCCCCCCAGCATTGTTTTTGTCCCAACCATAGCAGCACTACCACCCTACTTCAGTTTGCTGATGCCATTATTAAAAACAGAAATACCAGAAACCTAGTATCGACCTTATTCCTAGACCTGTCCAAAGCATTTGACACAGTTTTTTCACTGTAAACTATTACTAAAACTTTCCTCCTTAAGTCTCTTCCCCCTCCTCCTTCCCCTGGATTAACAGCTACTTAACAGATTCCAAGTAGTCAAATGGCAGCAAGAATACGCTGTTTCTACTCGTTACTGTACAAGAGTGTCACAGGGTTCCATACTTGGACCCCTCCAGTTTAACAGATTTATACATTATCTACACACTGCTTCCAAGAACACTACTCGACAATATGCAGATGACTCTGTAGTCATCTACACAGCCTCTAACCTACAAAAACTTCAAGAAATTACTCTGGGAATCCTTTACATCAATGTAATTCTGACTAAACAACTTGTAACTCCTACTTAACTTCCCAAAAATGAAATTACTACTTTTCACCCCCAAATCAAAAACTCTTGTCAGAATCTCTTCATTAAATAACACCCTGATTGAACAGGGCCCTAACACCAAACTCTTAGGAGTAGCAGTTGATGACGACTTGAAATTTTACTTACACTTTAAAAAAACACCAAACGCTTAGCGTCTTTTATATAACAAAACGCTACCTAACAGTCAGAACTAGAGAAATTATAGCTAAAGGCTACTTACTCTACTGTATGCTTTCCACTCTTTACTAACCTACAAACGTCCACACAAACAAAGCTGGAATAACTCTACAATAAAATAGCTCGCTTTGCTGCTAATCACCCTTTTAAAACTCATTACTGTTTTGACCTTAAACTAATTTGGACTGAATTCCCACATCACCACCACTATAATCAACTACTACTAGCTCATACTCTATTACCCTGGTAAGTGTCAGGCACTAAAAGGCATGCTTCAATACTACCACCCTACCAAAACTCTTTGCTGTATAGACAAACTCCTCCTCTCTGTCACTGAAGCTCAGAATACATCAGAATCTTCTTTATATCAAACTCTGTAGCTGTCCTCTGGAATGCCCTCCCACATGCTGTCAGGCTTCTTGAAAGCCAACAGTCATTCAAAACAAATCTAAGAAAACAACTCTCAACATCCTGGCTATATAGCTGTCCATATCCAGGATAAGCATAACATCTCTGCTTTCCTTTCCTTTCTACTCTTCCTGTACCTGTGCTGTCCTCTACTCTGTTATCAACTATCATTTTGTCTTCAACCACCCTCTTCTGCCTATGCCTCTTTTAAATTAAATGAGTGGAAAAAAGTTAAATTTCAGAATTAAATCAACCTTTTGTTTCTACACTTTGTAAGTAACTCTGTATTATGACATCTATCCCACTGCATAGTTATTTCACTATATCTGTATAATTAGCATAAGAAGTCTTACTACTGTATGTATAGTTACTATCTTCTCTATTTTGACATTGTAACATTTATTTTAATTGTATTCTGCCACACATTGTTGATATTGTAAAATATATAGTCATATACTTGAGCTTTTCCCCCCAGGCCTTCGCTAGAAAGTTTCTCCAATCAACGCAGGTAAATAAATAAATGCAGCTTATTGCTTCTAGAAGGGAAAGTAAGACTGAATTTATATTCATGAAGGTACCTTGCACAAAAAGCTTTCAATGTATAATTTGCAGGCATTTGTGGAAAAGAAAGCCCAGGAGCAGTCAAAATCTCAGGGGACCCCTAGGTCTGAGAGTGTCTTTATTTTTTTTTGTAGGGAGACGAGCCCCCCTGCTAATTATACACCTTAACTCTGAGCTTGCACTGTATTGAGGAAAGGGCAAATTCCCCATTTCCCACTGTATAATGGCCTTACACTGAAAAAAGGTACATGCTAGATCATCAATTGGCTATTCCAGCTTTTTTTTTTTCATTAGAAATTGTTGCAGCTTCGATGGGTTGTAGGGAACTCAAAACTTCTGCCCAGTCTAGCCCAAGTTATCCACTCTGTGATAGACATCTTGGAGGATATAACTGTTCTCTTCTGACAGCCTTTCTCTGGGATTATGTTAAAACTCCTGAAGAAAGCTAGAAGGCCAAGTACATCCAAAATGGGTAAACATACCAGGGGTTCGTCAGTAAATCTCTGAGCAGGTTTTTCGGCTTAGTTTATGTCTCCATGAAGTTGCATCTCTCAGCTGTTTCTGCTTGCCTGTAGATCCCTCAATGATGTCCAGATCCCTAGTTGAACAATTCCTTAAGGGCATTGTCCACCTGAGGCCTGCTATGAGTAATTTGTACCTAGCTCAGGACTGAATTTTATGTTGAAAAAACTGACCTTACCACCCATGTATCAGTACCTCCAGAATTCTTAATTTTCACAACTGCCTTCTAGATTTTAATTTTTTGGTCCCCTCATCATCTTTATGGCACTACTACACATTGCACTACATCCATGCCAGGTCTATCAGCGTCTGCAGCTCTCCTCCAGAGATGCTCTTTAATCCTACTAGGGACAGTTGTGGAATCTGTGAGTGTCCTGGGGTCTCAGCCACTCACATTCCATCTGAGGGGATTTTTTACATATGCCTTATCCATTCCCTCCTTCCTCATGATGCTTTCCGTTGCATTTATGGGGTAGCATGCATTGGAGACGTTTAGGTGTATCACTCCATTTCTGCAATAGCTCAGCCACGTACACTGTGCCTCCTTTATGGACCATGTCTCCTAATGTGCGATGTCCCCATTGTCCGCCAGAGATCATCACAGGAGACACCCGTATACAGTATTGCACTTCTTTGAAATGGTAACTCCCATCCCTCCCGCAACTTCTTTAGTTGCCTGAGCTGCTAATGAAACCAAGGTCACCTGAGCTATAGTCAGAGCTTTATCCCTGTACAGCACAAAAGTAGCTTGCCTTCCAGATTGTTGTCACCTCTGATAGAAGAGTCTGGAAACTCCAGGCCTTTGTATGTGTAGAGGCATTTTTGTATTTCTTTAAAGCTGAGGTGACCCTGTGCTGTAACCCCTTTTTTATGTCAAAATTATTTGTTGAAATAGCCCTTAACCGAGCAGTTCAAATGCTAGTTTTCTTTCCTAGTCCCCAGAATAGCAGGAAAAAATCCTGAACTCCTTTAGATCTGCATAAATGATTAGGTTGCTACCCGGATAGAACTGAAATTTTTAGAAAATCAGACTATTTGTCTGCTTTGCAGAAAGCAAAGGACTAGAGATGACAAAGCAAGCTATTTCAGCATGGTTTATGCATAGTCCTTAGTCCTGTAGCTAAAGTTGATACCAAGTACTGCAAGAAGAGTCAGACCCTCTTTCACAAGAGGTATTGTGGCTGTCATTGCTTTCCTGAAAGGAGTCAGTTCCGTGGACATTATAGAAACAGCCACTTAGTTCTTAGTTCACAATTTCCAAAAACATTACAGACAGGATGTGATATCCAAGACTTGGGTTGGATTTGTTTCTGTCTTGCCTATGCTACCCTGAAAGGCATTCTGCAGTTCATTTTGTTGCACTGAGTCAACTACCCTATTTGGAAAGGGACAACTTTGGGAATCCTCTATATAATAATCTTCAAAAGTGATCAAGTAAAGACCTTAATACTGTTGTGTAGGCAACTTGCTGTACTTTTGGATGTTCACATGTGATCATTTTTGCAGTACTGTTTTTATCCTTTCATTCCTCCTGCCGCAGTGGTCTCATGATGGGCTAAGGTGTGTACCCATATGCTCATTACCCCTTCAGACTTAGACTCACTTTCCTCCTGTCCTTGTTTAGTTTCTTTAAGGAGGGCTTGAATTCTCTTTGTCACAGACTGCATTCCTGGGGCAGTCCTTGCTAGTAGCTCCTGATGTTGACATGGTTCTGCCATAAATAATTCTGAAGCTTCCGTCTCATCCGAATACTACTGTTTTCTTCCTCTCCAAAGTATTAAAAATGTGCACTTTACATAATTTGCCCGTGACATGCATTAAAACGGTACACTGTCCCTTCTTAGTCTTTTTGAATATTCTGCCCTATGTCAGGAATAACCCGAATTTTTGGATTCGTGGTTTCCAGTTTCTGGCAAGTTTCCCTTTAGGGAGGAAGTTTCCTTGTGGCTGTAGCTGCACCATTTCTGGAATGCAGAAATGAATTCAATGTGTCTTGCTTCTTTGGCTTCATTTTTTGACTACTTTGACGTGATGCAACATCTGAATGCAGATTTAGAAGTAGTACAAAGAACAAGATGTGATCTTCTGCCAGCCATTCAGGTTAATACTGTTACATGTTTGCATTAGAACAGGAAACCAGACCACAAGGCTTCCACACACTTACTATTGTTGTTTTTCTTTCGGCTTAGGGGTCGCCACAGTGGAACTCCGGTCCGCTAATGATTGGCAGTTGTTTTTTATGGGGTCGAGTTGCCAACCCGACGCCCAACCTTCAATGAAGGCACGCCCATTCAACGCATGTCTTTCGAACACCCACTCAACCGCAGGGAGGACATGCAGACTCCACACAGAAGGCACTCCCAACCCAAGCCGAGAATCGAACGGGAGAGCCTCTTGCTGTGAGGCAACAATGCTACTGCTGCACCACCGTGGAAGTCACATCACAAAGTCCACAGTATTGTAAAGAAATCCACTGGAAAATGCATGCATAGCTTTTTCGCAGTTTTCATTTTGCTGTGCAGACATTTGCTGTTTTATTACATAATTTATAACATTAAGTATTTGACTGAAATATTGAAACTGTTTTTCATATTCCGGTAAGGCTAATGAAAGATGTCAACAGCTTAGCAAAATGTTGTAGTGTGTGATAAAGCCACAGTATTTGTGCAAAGAGGTTTATTTTAAGCCTGGTTGTATCCTCCAGTCTGTATACAAGCCTTATTGATGACATAAACCATGAGTCAGAGCAGAGATCTTTTTAGCGATCAAGGAAACTTTAATATCGCAAGTGTAAAAGGGGTGGAAATGTCCCCATTCACCTTTATGAGACAGTGAAGAGACCACAGAATTTTGTTTTGCATACTTGAGAGGGTTTCCCCTATTTTGATTTGTGCATCCAAACGCACATGAAAAGTTTAAATGTGTTGGCTATTTAAAAAGTTGAGTTTATTCCAAGAAATTTAATTTAGAGATCACGTGCAAGTTTAAAATGACCTAAAAGCAAGCTTATAAAGCATAAAAATGCAACACCTTCAATGACTATTTCCATGGTTTTAGGCAGTATATGTAGCATTTTAAAATGTTTTAGAATTAAATTTTACTGTCAAATATTTCCCCTGGGAGCAAATGTTCACTAATTTATATATATTCATCTTTTTCACTAAAGTGCACAAAGATAATCAGATTTTTTTTTTTAAATCAAGATAGAGTACTTGATTGAATGTCTCGTGTGTTGTGCAATATTCATTATGTTTAGAGACATTGACACTATATAGTATAAAGGTTAGTCTGCATTGTATTTAAAAAACTCAGTTGAAAGCATCTGCACGTCAGCATGTTTGTCTAGTAAACTATGTTCAGCATAGTGTATAAAACGCTGTCGGAGAGTAATGTGGTTCGGCAGTGAACCATCCAGTAGTTCCACAGTTTTTGCAGAATATTGCTGGACTTTTTGATAACATTTTCTGCACATTTCTAGTGGTCCTGATAATTATAGTATACTATTGTTATATTCAACATATGTGGCTGCTTCTCAGCATTGTCTGTATCTTCAGGGAAATTCCCTGCATTTTAAAGGTGAATTGACCGTGTACAACCATTGCCATCCTTCTCGACAGTTGTATTTCATGGCAAACTGCTACATCTGTTCCCCGGGCTGACTGTTCTCCTTCCCAAGGCAGCTTTTTTGTTTCTCAGTAGGGGATCAGCCTTTGCCCTGTCACAGTGATCAGTCCAGTGTCGGCCTTTTCTCATTTTGAAAAGTTTGAAAAGTTCCAATTTCCTTTTAGTCACTGCCAGGTAAGAGATGGAGGAAGATGTTTCAGAATCTGTCTAGGGCATCAGATTAATTTTAGAGATACCTGAGAACACAGACTAGGTTGAATGCGGTGTTTCTTCTTCACCCCCTACTAATCTCATTTTCAAGGAATATTCCTATATTGATGTGAGATAGAAGTCTGACCCTCAAATGCTGTTTTCTATTAATAGAGAAGGCTCCATCAGGCTGACTGACAAAATAATCCTCTTGGGTGGTTCCGCTCATCATGGTCACCTTCAAGGACTTTGCCCAATATAGTTAGGAACATTTGGGTACTTTGGGCCCGTTGCTCAGAAAAACAGCAAAGGTATTCTGTCCTCCTAGAAATTTCAAGTTTCAAGCAGGTCTTAGATTCGTATTCAGGGGGTACAGCTTCAGCACTGTCACTTATCTGTCCTCAGTAGAGAGGCCCAGGCTCTTAATTGGCCAGAAAAGTTTGAGTTTTTGGCATCCTCACTGTTCATGAGAACGTTGAGCTACCGTGCCCAGATTTTGTACTTCCAGAGGTACTTGCCTGACAAAATATTGCAGTCTGTGGATGGTATGCTTGACAGTGAACTCAGAGAGGCTAAAGACGTGGGCTGCCATCAACATAACTTTTTTGTTGAATAGTTACCATTGTAGTGCATAATGCTTTGAATAGGTCAGCCAACACAGCAGGTTCTGTCCTAGTCATTCAGTAGCACACATGGCTAACCTTAATAGCCTTCACCTAGAATAACAAAGCATCCCTCAGTGATTCTTTATTCAGGTGAATTTCCCCCTTTTTAGACCAAATGTATGTAAATTCTTGAAAGCTGTGATGGATAAAGGACAAAACTGTGTGGCTGCAAGTATGACATGTTACATTCCACTGCAAAACTTTACTTGGTTCCAGAAGAACTAGTGGAGGCAATGGTCTAATCGGTTAAAATTTTCTTTCTATCTCATTTCCCAGTCCTGTGCTCTTGCTGTTCATTCCACCTCATTAAAAGAAGGTTTTATTTCAAAAAAGAGCAATGGACTATTAATCTATTCTTGATTTTAGCTGCCTCACCAATTTTAGTCTTGTAGAAGCTTTTTTCCATAGTTAATCATTTAATTTTTACTCCTCCTTCTATGAAGTGGAGAGTGGATGTGGTCTTTAGAGCTTTATGGTGGTTATCTGTACCTCATGTGAGAAAGCACTCCAGGAGATGCATCCAATTCCACTTCCTGTTCTTGGCTGGCTCTAATTGGCTTCTATCCTTCTGCCTCCTATTAGGTTCCAGAATTTCACTAAATACATAGTACCAACAGCAGCCACAGCAATAAGACTGCAGGAAAGCAAGTTGTTGTTTAGATGACTTGCTGGTAGGTCGTATTTGTCTTTCTTAAATTCTGTCAACTTTGCTAATACTACTTTTCTGTTGTATTGGATGCATACAGTTTTCCTTGTTTTACTTTAACAAGGACATGACTGAAAAGGGGCCCTTTAAGTCAAATTTAACTTTTTGCTCAAGTAAAATAGTTTAACAGTACACAACATTAAATGGTAAAAATATTTTTCGTGTACATTTTCTGATTCTTTTTGTTACAGAAAACATTACTTGTTACATAAATGCATTGTTATACATACAGTTGCATGCTGTGCAGAGAGTCCTTCATAGTGTCCAGGGTGTGTGGTGGTTTCTGTACTGAGAGCAATCATCATGTCTCATCTGGCAGTTTCAAAAAGAAATATCCATGGTATCCCTCGAAGTCTCAGAAAACTCAGTATGCAACCTATACTGCATCAAAAACAAACCAAGCAGAAACTTTGTAGTGTGGAGGGTGTGAAGTTCACTCCTTGAAATATGTTATGCACCTAGTTCACTAATAAAATTTTAACTTTAAAATACGTACTACAAAATAATAAAATAGTAGGTAGTCTACAGTTGAGTTAAAAGTAGAATATCCTTTATTGAAACATACAGACAAGCGATCATAGTTGTGTATAATAAAAAGCATTAAAGACATTAATTTCTATGTAATCAGGTTATCTGGAGCAAGAGAATGGTTAGAGGGTGGTTCTGTTAAGAGCAATAAAAGCATTAAACTCATTCCTTTAACCAAGTTTCCCCTTAACGTGGTTTAAACAGACTGCTAACTTAGAACTGAAACTTAAAAGCTAGAGACAAATTAAAAGAAGAACAGCTTATTAAAGCTAATTTACTAATCCAAACTTTATTAAGAAACAAACTCACTAACAAAATGATTAACTAAAAGAAAATCTACCACTAAACATCTGTCAGAATAAATATTAGTAACTTATAAACAAACACTTTTAACAAAGATCGCTTTCATACCAAATAGTTCATCAGGTTTGTGTGTAAAAAACATACAATATTAATGAACATGAGTATAATCTACAAGTGAACACCTAAATATGCTGAAAACCATAGCTGTAATTTCTAAGGTGGAAATAACAGCGGAAAATGTTAAAAATAGTGAAAAATATTAGAAATAAAGCGTAAAGGCCCTGTTCAAGTATGTGGCATCTACTAAGAAAGCATGCGGTTTAATTGAATAAAAGTATCAAAAAACAGTACCAATATCAGTTATTTTCATTGTAAAATATTTACAATATTTTATATTTGTTTTTAACAGTATTAGCATGTATAGCATTATTGTGTAATATCAGCATTAATCAGTCCTATATCAGACTTGTAATCATTTTTTAAACAGTGAGACAGTCTTCTGAGTTCTATTATGCTTTTTCTGTAGCAATAATAATTGAGCCCTGTTTTTTTTTTTTTTTTTTTTTTTTTTAGAACGGTTCAGCTTTAGCTGTCGCAGTAGTTCACGTTTTTCTAAAAGATTAGGGGTGTCTCTTTCCAGTTCCAAAAGGTCCACATGATCAATAATTTGAAATTTAAAGCCAGTGTGTCTTTTTGTGAAGCTGCAGCTGCTGAGCCAGAGCATTATTCTTGCACTTGGCTCTGATTTCGGAAAGATAACCATAAATCCTTCTTTTAAGTCTGTTGAGCATTTTGTCCACATGAAATGCTCTACAGTCATTGCAGCTTGCCCTGTAAACTACCTGCAGTGAGTTACAATCACATACTGCATTGGGAGTCTTTGCAATGAAAACGGTGCAAAGCTGATACCTTTATAGTGCTCGGAATAGAATCTTAATCGGCTGTTAGACATTTAAGAGTATGGTGTGTTACAGTATTGAACAGGAAAATACATTGCTTATGTGAAATGAGACAGCAGACATTTCTTGCATTTGCCAATTGGCCTGTGTTTAATGCAAGTGAAAATCAGTCTGCTTTTATTTTCTGAAGCAAATTTTGTTGCTGTTTGAAAAACACTATTTGGAAGAAACTGTGTTAATGTGGGAGTTCTGCATATATGTATAAGCCAAGCATGTTGAGAAGAAAAAGCAAAAGTGCACAGTGTACAGAAATCACTTACAAATAATTGAACTTTATAGAGCACTGAATTTTCTGTTAGGACTTGGGGAAAGTGTATTAGAAGCTTGCATAAAAAGGATGTTTTCCTGATTAGTGAACTGTTTCTAGTGAAGAGGAGTTGTCCCTGCAAAAAAAAAAAAAAATTCCATTTGCTGTTTTGAAGACTGACTTCAACAATAAAGGTGAATTTCCTTCCATATCACTGTTGCAGTATCCTTTACAGTAGGGGGGATCCCCTGCCAAGGGCAGCCCTGACATCTGGCTAGTATACAAGCCTTTTGGTTGTAAAGGGTATACCATATGTCACATGCATGCTCCAGGTGTAAGGCATAAAGGTGACGTCCAGATGTACCATTCTCAGAACTTCTTTTCCACTAGTCCAAATGCCATCTTCCATCGTTGGTCTGAATGCTCGTTCGTCTGCTGGTTTCTGCCACTTTCAGATAATTGCCCCATTGGGATTTTTTGGTTTTATTGAAAGCTGCGGTGGTGCAGCGGTAGCTTTGTCACCTCACAGCAAGAGGTTCTCCCGTTCGATTCTCGGCTGGAGCGCCTTCTGTGTGGAGTCTGCATGTCCTCCCCGCGGTCGAGTGGCATTCGAAAGACATGCATGAATGGGCATTGAGCTGGCACCTTGGCACCGTAAAAATCTACTGCCAATCATTAGCGGACCGGAGTTCCGCTGTGGCGACCCCTAACTGGGAAAAGCTGAAAGAAGAACAGCATCTTATGTTTGCCTTGTTTCTTGTTGTTTGGTTTCATGTCATCCAGAAAGGTGAAATGCCAGTGTGGGAGACAGATTCCCCATAAACATCATCTTGAGCAGTGTTCTGTTTAGGCGCTTTCCAGGACCATATGTCTTGCAAGATTTGTCAGTCCTTTGTACCCAAGACCTTGCAGAGCCAGCTTTTTTCCCTTGCACTTATGTTTACAACCAACTACTTAAATTGTTACTTAAGGATACCATGAAAGGGTCTTCCTTTCCTGAGGGCCAGCCATCTGTGAAGAAAAAGGCCAGGAAAGTCTGGTCTGATTCTTTGGCTGTATGTCCTCCACCAGATGCCGGGTCTGTGACAAATCTTCGAACACTCAAAATTTCGAATGTTACATGGTTGAGACCAAACATTCGAAATTTTAAGTGTTCCAAGATTGACTTTCAATGGCGCCGTACGGTGCAGATAAGGAGAATTTCCCTTTTCTGCACTGAAGTGCGGTCTCGGAGTTGGTATATATAAGGGGGGTGTGGGGGGTACAGGGGGGCTTGCCTATTAAAGTGTGTTTTTCTTTTTTTATTTTGTTTTTATTTGATGTTCGAACATCCAAATGTCGAACATTTGGTCTCGACCATGTAATGTTCGACATTTTGGATGTTCGAACATTTAACATAGACCCTGGATGCCTCTCTTGAGGCTGATGAATGCCTGGAGGATCATCTGGTGTCTTTCTTAGATTCAAACCAAACCAAAACAGAAGACAAACTGATAAAAAAAAAAAATGCACGCAAGGCCAGAGATATTCTAACAAATCCAGCTCAACAACTTAAAACGTAATATTCGTTTTATTTTTATAACAAAACTTTTTCAGATGAAGTGAACCAAACACACACTGTTTAAATACAATTCTTAAAGGTTATGTGATAACTTTTTTAAAATCATGTGATCATCTGAAGAAGTTTTGTTAAAAAAAACAAAAGCACTAATATTACGTTTTAAGTTGTTGAGCTGGATTTGTCAGAATCTCTGTGGCCTTGCTTGTGTTTTTTTTATCAGTTTGTCTTAGATTCCTCTGCCACAACTGCTTTTGAGGTCGACATGGACACAACACAACTCATGTCAATGAAGGTTTTGCAGACGTCTATCTCAGATGTACAGTGGGACCTGCAGCTGGTTATTACTGAATGACCTGTGATGTTCCTCAAGTTTTAGTTAGGAAGGAGGTTCCAACTACCATTATTGAGTGCCATCAGGGGTCAGAATCTCCAAGATTTTTTTACGGCTGGTGCCCCACTCAAAAAGATGCAAAAAACTAAACATCCAGAAGATCCTCACAATGAATGGCAAAACTTCACTCAAGGCTTGTTTAGTGCTCTTATGGCTGTCAAGCCTCCACAGGGTGTTTCTGTTCCTGCTCCCCATGGTCCTCTACCCCTCTTAAGAGACCCATGGAGTAGGTTTCTTCTGAAGAGGCTGCTGCTGATTCTGATGAAGAATTCCTGACTTACTCCTCCCAGATTCCTTCGCCACTTTGCTGTGGTTCTGAGGAAGAAGAGTCTATAAGCCCTGACTCTCCTTTTGAGTAGACTTCTTTTAGTAATGCTGTTTTCAGAATGATGGAATTTTTCATATGTGACTGCTGAGGTGTCTGATGTTCCGAAGAGTTACTGTGAGCTTCTACAAATGGAGTCTCCTAGGCTCTCTGCTGTTTTTCCTGTTCTTGCAGCCTTGCTTTGGTGCCTTTTCCACTGCTTCTCAGGCTCCTGACTCCCAACCACCTGCTTCCAAAAAAAACTGATACATTTTTTTAAAGTGCCTGAGGACTGCAAGTTTCCTTGTAAATAATCCCCTCTCCTGCCCCTCTGGTGTCAGTGGCTTTAGATAAACCTTCTAAATTGTTGCCATCTGTTAAGGATTGCAGAACCATGGAGAGACTGGGTAAGAAGGTATGTACTGCTACCCTAGGCTTTACAGCTGTTAACTGTCAGGCACATATGGCTAGGTACATTTTGGCTCTTCTCTGTCAAGCCTTTCAAGTTATTTCTGACCTCTTTGATTCTTAGGGGAAGTTCTCTGCTCTTGCTTTGGTTGGGACATCTTCCCAAGTAGCTTGCCATTATGTTAAATGCAGTTGTAGTGCAGCTTATGCTTCATCTAGGGCTTCTGCTTTTGGATCTGTTTAAGGAGGTATTCCTGTCTCAGATTTCAGCCTTTGTCTGATAAACTGATAGATGCTCCTCTAATAAGTATTTACTTGGTGCTACTGCTGCAGAGTTGTTTAAGTCCCTCCAAGAAAAAGGCAAGGCCTTACAGGAGTTGAAGCATATTTTTGTTTTCCCTGTGCCCAAGTTCAGAGGGATTATCCTAATAAGCCTGCCTTTGTCTGTAAACAGTTTTGCCCTCCCCCTGCTAAGGCTACCCAAACTATTTCTACTCAGAAGCCTCCTTTCCTGACAAACCAGATGGTGTCTGACTGTCCTATTTTTCTAAGTTACATTCCTTTTTCTGTGCAGCTTTCCTTGTCCCTTCCTGTTTGGGTAAAAGTCACCCAAGACTCATGGGTTCTTTTCCTAATTTGCCAGATTTATTACATAGTTTGGAAATCCCCCCCCCCCCCTTGGGCATTCCTCAGGAACAACTGCCATTTTTTTTCCAGAGGAGCTTCAGGGCCTGTTGTCTCAAAGAACAATTCAAGAATTTCCAAATCTTCAGAGGTGGAAGGGGTTTTACTCCAGAATGTTCATAGTCGCCGGGAAAGAAGGCACCAGGAAACCCATTCTGGATCTTTCTCGGCTAAACACATTTTTTGAAGCTCCCTTGCTTTCGGATGCTATCCCTTCAAACCTTGTTTCCTCTGCTGCTTCCTCGGGCTTTAGTTTCCCCTGGATCTCATGGAAACTTCTCTACACATTCCTATTCATCCATTTTCAGGAAGTTTTTATGTTTCTCTGTTGCTTCCTGGCATTTTCAGTTGTCTGCTTTATCCTTTGTCTTCTGTACTTCTGCAAAGGTCTTCACCAAATGCCTCGCTGCTGTGATTGATTTCTGCAGGCTGAAGGGGAGGTACAGGTCTTTCCTTACCTGGAAGACTTGCTTATTCAAGACTCCTTTCAATAGATCTTACTTTCAGCATCTACACTTTACCATTTCTCTCTTGCAAAGCCTGGGGTTTACAGTAAATTTCCAGAAGTCATTCTCTGCTCCTTTTCAGGATCATGTTTTTCTTGGTTGCACGATGCAAACTGTTCCAATGCTGGGATTCCTGCCTCCTCCCATGGCCTTAACTCTCATTGCTTTCTTTCAGTCACTTCTTCCTCTTGTTTCAGTCACAAGCGGAGAATTTGAGGGCTCTGGGTTACATGGCTTCTGCCATTCCTATGTTCCCTTTAGCCCTTTAGTTTGACTTTACCATTCTCATCCTTTAGATTTTCTAGTTATTCTTACATGCTTCTAGTTGAACTTCAGTGATGGACTCTTCAGTTGTCCCTCGACCCAGGACTTCCTTTTCAACCTCCAATCCCCTCTCAGGAACTTCAGACGTGCATCGGATGTGGGACGGGGGGGGGAGCTCCTTCGGCCCCCTGAAGGTACAGGGACTTTGGTCAGTTTAGCAAAAGGAAGACCACATCAATACCAAAGAGAAGAGAGCCTTTCTGTTGGTTTTTAGGGCTTTTCATTCTCTCTTTCTTCCAGGGCCCTCATGATTCTCACAGATAATACCACAGTGATGTGCTCTGTCAGCAAGCAGGTGGGGGTTGGGGGGCAAGGTTCTATCTCCTATGCAGCTTTTCTGTTCAGGTTTTGGAGCTGGCTATTCAATATTAGCTGACCCTTCTGGCAGTTTACATTCCCTCAGATCAGAACATGGCAGATTCTCTGAGCAGGTCAATAACACAGTCCCACAAGTGGATGGTTCACAGGGATATGTTGTTGGACATTGTCCACCAATGGGGTACTCATCAAGTAGATCTATTTTCCTCCCCTCTGGGGTACTCATCAAGTAGATCTATTTTCCTCCCCTCTGAACACTGAACAGACAACTTTCTCTATTTTTTTGTTATGGTCCCATGCCCTCTGGCTTGGAAGGTGGATGCCCTCTCTTTTTCTTGGAAGGGGATGTTTCTTTATGCCTACCCTCCCCTTCCTCTCATTCCAAAGTCCTGTTCAAGATGAAACAGAATTCTCACAAAATCTTGCTGGGTACTCCCTTTTGGCTCTGACAGCATTGGTTCCCTCTGCTTCTGCATCTTGCCAGGGGCAGTCATCACAGTCGCCTAACAGGGTGGACCTACTCACACAAGACAACGCATCTCATCCATCCCCACCTGTCCACTCTTTAAATGACATTGTGGGTGATGGGTTTCGATATCTTTACAGACACCTTTTTTGTGAGGACGTGCTTCAGGTTCTTCAGGAGGCCAAGAAACCTACTACTGGGAAGTCTGTTATCCAAGTGGAAGTGGTTTTCTGTTTGGTGTCTTTCTCATAACCTGGATCTACTTACTGTGGATGTTCCCTTGACTCTGTCTTATTTGTGTAACTTGCTCAATGCTGGGTTGGTATATTCTTCTGTTAAGGCCCAGCTGTCTCTGCTTGTCTGCCTTTGACTCCCTTTATAGCATCTAAATTTGAGGCCAAACCATTTCTTAAAGGTGTCCTTCACATTAGGCCCCCCAGGAAACCTGTCACTCCTTATTGGGACCTTTAATTTGGTTTAGAAAAATTGACTCAGTCTCCTTTTTGAGCCTGCTGCTTCATCATCCTTACGGTATTATTCTTGGAAGACTATTCTTTTGGCCCTTACTTCTGTCAGATGGTTGTCCGAGCTGCAAGCCTTTATAGCTGTTCCTCCATTTTTAGTTTTCCATAAGGACAGGGCGTCCCTTCAAATTAATCCTTCTTTTATGCCCAAGGTGGTTAATGAGTTGCCTTTGCAGTCTGCTAGTGAAAAGGTTTTGCACACCTTGGATTTGCATAGACAACTCCGATATTATTTGGATAAGACTAAAACTTTTCATAAATCTGAACAGTTTTTGTTTCCTTTCACCATAGATCTTTAGGTTTGGCTGTTTCCAAGCAATCCATTTCTTTTTCGTATTCTTTTCATGGGAATAACCTTCCTTCCTCTGTCATGGCTCATTCCACTAGGGCTATGGCGTCTTCTGGTGTTTTTTTCAAGGGTTTGGATACTAAATCTATTCTTGAGGCAGCAACCAGGACTTCTGTGCATACCTTTACTAAGCACTATAAGTTGGATGTGATTTCTAGACCAGAGCTGGCTTTGCCAGAGCCATTCCCAAATGGATTCCTAGAGGGCTCTTGCTGTCCCTTCCTCCTCCCAGTCTTATTCTGAGCTTTTGCACTCTCCCTATTCTAAAAAATACTGCAGCAGAGCTATGGAACGACACAGTACAATTGTGTAAAATCTTACCATAACAGTAGATGTCTTTCTCTTCACTGTTTGCAGTATTCAGTCTCTCCCTCCTCCCCCTGGTTCTTTTTCTTTCTGGAAGTGCCTTTTACCCACTGACTGGTGTTTGTACTGGGGCTTTTCGGTTCTGAGGATGGTACGTCAGATGTCAACTTTATGCCCTACACCATGCGCAAGGAGCATGTGTGTGACGTATGATGTAACCTTTACAACTTAAAGGTTTTGGTATACCAGTTGGACGTCCTGCTACCCTTGGCAAGGGATCTTCTGTTTTAAAAAATACTGCAACAGTGAGTAGGACATCTACTGTTATGTTAAAATTTTACACAACTGTACTTGCTTCATAGTAAAAGATTTGGGTGTAAAAGAAAATTCTTTAATGGTGTTACACTTAAAAGTTGCAACACAACACACAAGAGGTGTGATAACTGCTTACCAAAACTGTGGTTTGATTTTAAGAAACTAAAGCTTGTGTTAGGTGCTACCTCTAAAGTGTTTAATCCTGTGATAGTAAGAAGGGAGGTTCATTGCTGTGTACTTCAAGAAAGAACATTGTGTGCAGACTTGGTGAAACTGATTGTGAATTGCTTGTATTGAAAAATAAAAGGCAAACTAGGTAATGAAACTTATCTGTGCTTCCATTTTGGAATGGAAATGTATAGTAAGCTGTGCTGAGATACAGCAACATGCATTTACAAAAGAAAGTGGTGTTGACCAATTCATTCTGGTCATAACATTTTATGGTGCAGCATAATGAGAATGCTTTGCATCCAAATACATCTGACAGGCAGTAGCTTATAGATGACTTGCAGTCTAGTGTTACTTTTTCATTGCACTGTAACTGTTATTTGCCCCCTTCTGATTTCTTATTTTTTTGCATGTTTGTCGCACTTAAATGTTTCAGATCATCAAACAAATGTAAATATTAGACAAAATAACCCAAGTAAGCACAAACTGCTATTTTTAAGTGATGATTTTATTTATTAAGGGAAAAAACTGTCCAGATCTACATGACCCTATGTGAAAAAGTAATTGCCCCCTAAACCTAGCAACTGGTTGTGCCACCCTTAGCAACAACTGCAATCAAGTGTTTGCGATAACTGGCAATGAGTCTTTCACATCACTGTTGAGGAATTTTGGCCCATTCTTTTTTGCAGAATTGTTGTAATTCAGCCATATTGGAGGGTTTCTGAGCATGAACCACCTTTTTAAGGTCATGCCACAGCATCTCAATTGGATACAAGTCCGGACTGTGATTAGGCCACTCCAAAACCTTCATTTTGTTTTTTTGTTGTTTTTTTTAAGCCATTCAGAGGTGGACTTGCTGGTGTGTTTTGGATCATTGTCCTGCTGCAGAACCCAAGTGCACTTCAGCTTGAGGTCACAGACTGATGGCTGGACATTCTTCTTCAGGATCTTTTGGTAGAGAGCAGAATTCATGGTTCCATCAATGACAGCAAGTCATCCAGGTCCAGAAGCAGCCCCAGACCATCACACTACCACCACCATGTTTGACTGTTGGCATGATGTTCTTTTTATTGAAATGCTGCGTTACTTTTATGCCAGATGTAACTGGATAGACACCTCCCAAAAATGTTCAACCTTTATTTTGTCAGCCCACAGAATATTTTCGCAAAAGTCTTGGGGATCATCAAGATGTTTTTTGGCAAAAATGAGACTCGCCTTTATGTTCTTTTTGGTCAGCAGTGGTTTTCGCCTTGGAACTCTGCCATGCATGCCATTTTTGGCCAGTTTCTTTCCTTATGGGTGAGTCCTGAATACTGACCTTAACTGAGGCAAGTGAGGCTTGCAGTTCTTTAGATGTTCTAGGTTCTTTTGTGACATCTTGGATGAGTCGTCGCTGCGCTCTTGGGGTAGACTGGCCACGCCTGGGAAGGTTCACCACTGTTCCATGTATTATCCATTTGTGGATAATGGCTCTCTCCGTGGTTTGCTGGAGTCCCAAAGCTTCAGAAATGGCTTTGTAACCTTTTCCAGACTGATAGATGTCCGTTAGTTTGTTTCTCATCTGTTCCGGAATTTCTTTAGGTCTTGGCATGATGTCTTTCTTTTTGGGATCTTTTGGCCTACTTCACTTTGTCTGACAGGTTCTGTTTAAGTGATCTCTTAATTGAACAAGTCTGGCAGTAATCGGGCCTGGGTGTGGCTAGTGAAAGTGAAATTGAATTTTTCCCAAAAAATGTGATTAACCACAGTTACTTCATGGTTTAACAAGGGGGTCAATTACTTTTTCACATGGGGCCATGTAGGTTTGGATAGTTTTTTTCCCCTTAATAAATAAAATTCTCACTTAAAAACTGCATTTTGTGTTTACTTGGGTTATCTTTGTCTAATATTTGTCTAATGTTTAAATTTGATGATATGAAACATTTAAGTGCGACAAACAGGCCAAAAAATAAGAAATCAGGAAGGGCCAAATACTTTTTCATTCCACTGCATGCAAAGTGAAACCTTATTTGAGTATTGACTCTGGCTGTAAGGATCCTAAGAGAGGTGGACTAAATGCTGAGGAGCAAAAATTGGCTGTAAATTAATGTTGGTAAACTAGTAGAAAAAGCAATGGAGATTGTTTCAGAAAATCGGCTTATGCAAGAAAGGGCTATCCTCAAACAAAAGAATGTGAATGAGGTGAGGCACACACTCAACGTTGCATAGGTCTGCAAAAATGACGTTAAGGCAATAACTAAGTGTGTCAGAGTGCACCATTTGTTTACATGGTCTAATTCATGTTGCAGAAATTGAGTCAGTGGAATATCAGTTAACAACTTACCATTGACAGTTGTGTCTTTCGGCTTTTTCCGGTTAGGGGTCGCCACAGAGGAACTCTGATCCGCTAATGATTGGCAGTAGATTTTTATGTGCCGAGTTGCCAGCCCTGACGCACAACCTTCAACGAAGGTACACCCATTCACACATGTCTCCACGCAGAAGACGCTGTGACTGAGAATCAAACGGGACGTCTTACTGTGAGGCGACAACGCTACCGCAGCACCACCACCGCAGTAACAACTTACCATTGACAGTACCTTGGAAATTTAGGCAACCATAGGCCAGAAGTGTTGGCATGAAGGTCAAGAAATAGATACCAAATAGGAGAGGCCCAATACTGAACCCTGTGGTAAACTACTGGTACCTTTTTTGCTTTCAGAAGTGGCATCCACAGTCCTAACCACATGGGGCTACCACTCACAACGTTAAGGATTTGTATTCAGATTTACAAGCAGAATAATGCCTTCATGGAGAATGGTGTCAAATTCCTCGACCTAGAGTAGGTTTCCAGCTGATATTACCTTACTTTCCACCTTAGGTCAATTTAAAACTAGACTCAAACAACATTTGTCACTTAACTGGCTATGTCAATGTATCAATCCTGGCTAACTCTCTCTAGAATGTGTAAAAATCTGTTAACCAGTTTACTGTGTAATTTAATTTAATTTAATCCTGACTTATGCTCAGGATTAACTGTAACCTATGGAATTTATTTAACTTGCTTACTTATGTAATCTCTGTAAATAGTCTGTTTGTCATATGTAATGCTGGTATTATGTAATGCTGTATCTGCTTACCCTTGGAGCTTTTCACCCAGGGCCTCCGCTGAAAATGGACATGCATCCAGTCGGACTATCCCGGTCAACAAATGTAAAATAAATAAAATAAAATAATGAGATGGGTTTTTAAAGATTTTTTAAACTGTGTGAAGGTAGTGGTAGTAGGTATATGACTGGGTAGTTTGTTCCAGATTTTAGTTGCATAATTTGAGAAGAGGGAGTCCCCTGCATTATTATTAGATTTAGTAGCAGTGAGCATAAAGTTGTTCACTGATCGCAGAGTCCTGTTATTGCTGTGGGGGAGAAGTAGGTTTTGTAATGCAGGATTTTTTTCGGGTTGATACAGAATTTTGTGTGCTAGTGAGAGCTGATTGTAGTGTAACAGCTGGGGAAGTTCAAGCCAGTGGAGCTGTTTCAGGGATGAGCAGTGGTGAAATCTAAAAGGAGAGTCTTTGGTGAATCTGGTGATTTGTTGTAGCAGGAATCGAGCTTAGCTCAAGCTTAAGGTTGGTAAGAATAGGGGAGGCATAGCGGAGGGTAGCAACAAGGGGAGTGTGGGCTATGGTTGCCTTAGTATTGAGGGTACCTAGTTCATTGTGGGCTTTCTTGATGGTCTGGGAGACACGAGTATCAAATCTTAGATCGTCAGTCTCTACACCAAGGAGTTTGGCATGTTCTGTGGGGGAGATAGTAGTTTTGTCGCTGGATATTATATAAAAGGTGGTAGTTGAGGTGGACCTAGTAGGTTTAAAGAGTAGTCCTTTGGTTTTAGCAGGGTTTAGGATAAGTTGGATATTGGATAGCCATGATTAAGTAGAGAGGGAAGATTCCTGTGTTAATGTATAAAGTTCCTGTAGAGAGCAATCTGCACAAATTAATGTAGAATCGTCTGCATACTGTATGACAGATGCATTGGGAGTGGAGGAATAGAGCTTGTTGGTGTAGAAGTAATGGGCCTAATATGGAACTCTGGGGAACACCAAAAGTGACTGGAAGATGGCGTGAGAGTTCTTGTTTCCACAGAACCGCTTGTCGACGGCCCGTTGGGTAGTTTTGGAACCAGGCTATGGAGGATTGAGAAAGTGCTAATTCGGGTGGTAGTTTGATAATAATGGCATGTCTAATCATGTCAAAGGGCTTTGATAGGTCGAGAAAGGTGGCAGAAACAAATTTACCATTGTTTCTGAGTGTTTACTGTATTCGTGAAGGACAGAAGGGCAGTGGTGATACTATGGAAGGGGCAAATGCAGTGCTGAGTGTTTGACAGGAGTGTGTATGTATGTATGTAGTCTAACATTTGGAAATGTACGCACTGTTCAAGGATTTTTGCTAAAGGGGATAGTATACATATTGGTCGGTTGTTTGTAAGTTCTATGGAGTTGCCCCCTTTATGTAGGGGGATTATAGGAAATATTTTCCAAATTTTGGGGACAGTGGCTTCTGAAAGGGATCTGTTGGCTATGGGGTAGGCCAGTGTGTCAACAGCAGTTTTTAGGAATTCCTCTGATAGTTTGTCAGTAGCTAGTGGGCTTTAGTTTTTTGAGGAATATTTTTTATCCTGTCTGTAGATTGTTTAATAATGTTAGAGGCAGGACTTTCCTTTGACAAAGCCGAATTGATGCGGGTTCAGGATTAAAAGTTATTGAATGTCCAGATTAAAGAGATCTGAGATATGTTCCACAGCTTTATATACGACACTAGAGAGAGTAATGGGTCTGTTGGGCCATCCCTGTGCAGCAACATTACAATCGCTGTTTTTCAGGCTTCAGGAATGTAAACAGTGGAGAGGTTTAGATTTAAGGAAGCTATATCTGGTTCTGATACTTGAACAACTTAATGTGCTCTCTGGGCCCGTAGATGAGGAGCTCATAGATTTTGCAAGGTCTGACAAGACCTGTTCCATAGTAATTAAATGGGGTGGCTTGGATTGTGGAATCTATGGAGTAGTTCTAATTGTGGAAGGAGTCAAATTTGCACTAAATTTGTCAGTTAGGGTATTAGCAGTTTACTGTGGGTCAGAGTTGTCAGTATTATTGTGAAGTAGCTTAGCACATTGTTGGGTGTTTGTTCTTAACTTCCTAATGTGGTTAAACTTTTATAGTTTGGTTTTGATTTTAGTGGCTATTTTAAGTTCATATTCAGCTTTTAGCTTTCCATTGGTTTCCTTAAGCTGTGCTAGTGTAAGTATGCTCTTAAGATAAGTAGAATGAGACTTGTAAGAATTAACTAATTTATTTCTCTCTGTTTAATTTATTTGTATGGTTAATTCACCAAAGAGGATTACTTTTGAATTTATAAGTATGTTTGGTGCAGATAGCAGTATTGATGATATGATCACTGTTTAAGTGGGAGAAGCAGTCAGAGGCATAATTGCACAACTTCAGCAATGGGATCTGTTGTAGAAGGATTATAGGTGAATTTACTTAGATCATGGAGTAACTGAAGGTTTGCATCTGATGTTGTAAATCTTTCTTTGTTTATTCATTACTATTAGGAACTCTGTTCCATCCTTGGAACTTATATGGCTGTTTCCAAGCTTGTGCCAGCCAAAAACTCTCATCTAAGACCTACCCATAATGCCCCTCTCCTAGTTACTCCACATCTCGTTTGCAGTGTTCCTAGTCAGACGTGCTAGCCATCTCTCTCAACGTTAGGTAGACATTTGTTAATTTTAAGACAGTTTCTCTTCAAAATTATTTAATTTTTAGTCAAGTTAGCCCTTTCTCACTGTCGCCTATAACCTAGGCCTATTTCCTACCCTTTTCCATGGCAGTTTAATTTTTTACCTTTATTGGTACTGTCCCTCTCTCCTGTCTTTGACGGTCCTTTCCTTTTTACTAGTAGTATTTTTTTAAAAATAACACCATTGGTATTTTCTCCCTTAATTTTTCTATAGGATAGCCTTGTTAGCTTTGTCTGCCATAGTAAGTCAAGTTGGGATTTAAGTGTGGACGTAAGATAACTCAGATACATGTTCGTTATGTCTACTGTTTGGATGTGGATCATATTAAAGCTGATTGACATTTGTGCTAGTTTTAGTAATTGTACACTAGCAGAACATAAAAATAAACTTATCTTAAAAGGATTACTCAAGACACCTTTTTCAGAGGCTCTATCTGGGTCAGAGGTCTCACCCCCTCCAAAGACCAAAAAACATAAGGAGAAATGGATTACTCAAGACACCTTTTTCGGAGGCTCTGTTTGGGTCGGAGGTCTCACCTCCTCCAAAGACCAAAAAAACATAAGGAAAAATGGATTACTCAAGACACCTTTTTCAGGGGCTGTATCTGGGTCAGAGGTCTCACCCCCTCCAAAAACCAAAAAAACAGGAGGACAAATGGAGTCGCTCTGTTCCTGCATCTTCGTCAGTTACGGAACTTAGTTGGCTCCGTGCTTCGCCGAGGCCCTTGGCGCAGACCTCTTCAGCACCAGGCTCTGTCTTCTCCCTCGGTGCCATCCATGATATTCACCGCTGTTTCGGTTCCGACCTTGGCACCACTGGCTTCGGTGCTGTCCTTGGGATCCAACATCGGCTTCGATGGTTGTACCTGCTTCGGCACTATCCCCAGCCATGGTGCCGACAGTGTCTTCGGCTCCAAAACTCGAATACCTGCCAAGGACAAGATACCTCCATTCCAGTACATACGGTCTCTGTTCCGACAGCAGTGTTATCCCTGTCGGCACCGTCCACCCTTGCTGCATCAGCTCCAGTGGAACTGATGCTTTCCCGAAGCAGTGCTTGGACCATCTGTACCTTGGTACCTAGCCCCAGCACCTATTTTCTTGCTGGTGCTGTCTGTCCATGGCTTCGATGGCTTCCAGTTCTCTCAGAGCTCCTCACCTGGAGGTGGGCTCCTCACTGCGAGGTGTGACCCCAATTCCGAGATTGTCCCTCCCGGTTCCAGATTCCCATCCCTCCTCAGGTGGGCCTGCTGTGCAGGTAATGGACTCAGTCAGCAGCAATGACATCAGTATCAGAACCCTCCCCTAGCATGCACCTCTCCCAACCCTCTATTTCGGGACCTCGGGCACGGGAGTCACAAGAACCCTCTTTGAAGGGAACCCCTTCTTCAGAGTCCTCCTCAGAAGATCCCACTGGGGAGCCACCCTGGAAGAAATGGTGCAAGAGGAAGCACCTTGATTCACCGGAGGAATCTATCACCGAAGACACTGATTGTGATGAGGGGGAAGGGTCCTCATGGTCTTCCCCAGTCGACATATCATTCGGAGACATTCTCGAAATCCTCAAGCAGTGGGGAGACTGGAAGTCTTATAAGCCTTCTTCTGAGGAATCTTTGTTCTTGCAGGCCTTCCATGCCTGGCCATCTACTTCCTGGGTGACTCCACCGGCAGATGACCTTGTTAAAATCATTGTGCAGCGTGCCTGGAAGGCCCCAGACAACTTCAAAACCTGTTCCTTGGAGGCCAGACAAAACATGTTATCTACACCTGAAGACCAGCCCCACTGGTTCTAGCAGTTGACAGCTGATTCTGTGGTTGTGGCGGTGGCCACCAAGAGGGAACTGGCAGAAGATAGTTCCACTGTTCATCCTCCAAACGGTGTGTCCTGGACCATGGACAGACTAGGGAAACGGACCTGTGCTTCAGCGACATTTGCCATTTGGTCGCTGTACTATCTGGCACACTTTACTCACCTCCAAAGAGACCTAAATTCTGAAATGTCTCCCTCTTTGGTGGGGTACTGCCTGATGAGGTGCTTGATACTGTCACCTTGCAGCTAGCTACCCTTGAATCCATCTCAAACTCCTCGATACGTTTGATATCTCACTCCACCGAGAGGGCAGCTTGAGCTGCAGCATCAGGCATTGTCATGAAACCGTGCTTGGATGCAGTTGTGTGACTTCGCAGACCCGCTTTAAATCTTCCTTCATCAATGCACCTGTCGACGAATCTGCCCATTTTGGACCCAGAGTTCGAGACACACATGTAGTGAGAGACAGAAAGACCTTATCTGCTGTGGGTATATGCCTTTCCCAACCCCCGGAGGTCCTATTCCAGGAACCAAAAGGGAGGAAACATGTGGTTCAAGAAATCCCAAGGACCTTTTTGTGACACTCATGGTGAACAATTCCCCTGGGGCAGAGGGGGCAACTCATATGAAAGACGTCCCTTTCGGGGTAGAAGGGGTCTGCGTAACCAGGGCGCTAGAGATTCTTTCTCCAGCAGAACCTACCAGTGCTCTTGAGCAGCGGCCCGGTTGCTTTCTTCTGGAAACAGTCGGGGGTCATTTTTCTCTGCATCTACCAGCCTGGCATCTTATTACTACCAATGTTTGGATGCAGCGAACGATATCCAGATGCTACCAAATACCATTCGATTTAACTCCCATCCCCGATGTACCACCCAATCAGAGGGAGTTAGCAGCCTTAGAAATAGAAAAGTTGCTAAGGAAAAAAGTCATCCAGCCAGTACCACCAGACCAGACAGGATCCAGGTTTTACTCGAGGTTCCTTTTAGTGCCAAAAAAGACAGGGGACTGGAGACCAATCCTGGATCTTAGCCCTTTGAACAGATGTATCAAACTTCAAAATTTCCAGATGGTCATGATACAGTCCATTCTTCCCTTCCTAGAGAGAGATAACTGGATGTGCTGATAGACCTCCAGGATGCATACTACCATATAAAGATGGATCACCGCTCCCGGCTGGGAGCCAATCACTACCAGTTCAGGGCACTGCCATTCGGTCTCTCAACAGCCCCTCGAGTATTCACCAAATGTGTGGTAGTTGTGGTAGCTCATCTTTGACTAAAAGGCTTTCAGGTGTTTCCCTATCTAGACGATTGGCTCCTTACCGCTCCGACCAGGAATCTTCTTACACTCAAGTTCTCGCTCTCCGCTTGGGGATTACAATCAACAAGGACAAATCTCAATGTCTCCAGTGAAGACACTGGTATTCATTAGAGCGGTCTTCGACACGACATCCTGTCAAGCTTCTCTCCCCCCTCACAGGTTTTCGAACATAACACCAAATCCAAGACCCTCTACCTATGTACCAGCACGTCTTGTACTGCAACTCTTAGGCTCCATGGTGGCTGCCGTTACGTTGGTACCACTGGCAAGACTACTCATGAGAATCCAACAGTGGCTCCTTTCTGCACAATGGCCGTTGCTAATTTACCCACTTGACCATATGGTACGTCTTTCAAATCGGTGCAAGAAAGAAATGTTATGGTGGATGAACCCACAAATGAATCTTTGGTGTCGATTGTCCTGTCTTCCCCAGCCCACGGCCACTGTGACCACAGATGCTTCCCTGTTGGGGGGAGGGGACATTTCCAGGGAAAGACTGTCCAAGGCACCTGGTTCCCCATGGAGGCAAATTTGCACATAAATGTCCTGGAACTGAGGGCAGTTTTCTTAGCATTGCAAGCGTTCCATGTGTCCCTACCCTCTGGGACCATTGCAATTCAGTCAGACTCTACATGTCAGTCGTCTGGTATGTCAACAAGCAAGGCAGAACCAGGTCTTACCCCCTGTGTCGGGAAGTCTTGAGGATTTGGCACTGGGCAATAGCTTCCAACTGCTTCCTTATAGCAACACACATTCCCGTAGTTCCAATCTTATTGTGGACAATCTGAGCAGGAACATCCTGATGCCTCACGAGTGGTTCCCCAACCCTGTAACAGCGGATCGGATCTTCCAACGCTGGGGCAAGCCTTACTGCGACCTGTTTACTCCCCCCCCCCCCCAAACTACAAATGCAAAAGCTACTTTGCCCTGATCCCCCCTCAGGGTGAACCACCGAGGGACGCTCTAACGCACGATTGGCCACCAGGTCTTCCCTATGGCCTCATCTCATTCACAGTCTGTGGATCCTGGATCATTCCCAAGACCTGTTATCTCATCTTGTCAGGGACTGATTCATCCGACCCTGCACAGTCTCAAGTTCACAGTTTGTTTCCTTCACTTCCAGTGATTGCCAGGCTGCCTGACATCTTATCTCCTGTTCGTGAAATTCTTCTGACTTCACACAAACCTTCCACTAGGAAAGTTTATTCTAGTAAATAGACTAGGTTCTCTATTTGGGCCAAAGATCAGAACTGAGACCCTTTCTCTATGCCTATTCAAAAGATCGTACAATGCCGAACTACTGTTTTTGAATGCAGGAGCCTCAGCTTCGACGATCACTGTACATTTAGCAGCTATTGCCAATTTCCATAATGATCATGATAATTCTTCAATTATGTCACACCGCCTATGCAAGAACATTTTGAAAGGAGTATTAAATGTTAAACCTCCGGTCAAGCCTCCCTTAGAACCTTGGGCCTTCACTTTGGTACTTAAGTCTCTCACAGGTTCTCCTTTCGAGCCTTTTCATTCATGTGATTTGCAGTTTTTGTCATGGAAAACCTTACTTCTCAGCGGGAAGAGTATTTGAGCTGCAGGCGTTGAGTGTCAAAAGTCCTTACTTGATCTTCCACACGGATAGGGTGTCCCTTTGTACTGACCTTTCTTTCTTGCCCAAGGTCATTTCTGGCTTTTCCATTAATCAATCTATTGACCTGCCAGTTTTCTTCCCTCAGCATTCTAACAGAGGGGAGTACCTTTTGCACACCCTTGATGTGCATCGGCAGCTCCGTTGTTATTTGGACAGGACTAAATATTTCAGGAAAACAGATCAGTTGTTTGTGGCCTTTGCAGGACCCAGTTTGGGTAAACCTGTTTCCAAAGTGACTTTATCCTCCTGGCTTAGAAACGTCATTACCTTTATCTACCAACAGAATAAGCTATCCTTACCTTCCGGAATAAAGGCTCATTCTACCAGATCTATGGCTACTTCTCCAGAGCCTCTATGGATGATATCTGCACAGCAGCCACTTGGGCAAGACCTCCTACCTTTATATCTCATTACAAATTGGATTTCACCTCCAGAGGACAGGCATCTTTTGGTTCTATGGTGCTCAGGAATATTCTTCCGTAGGGCCACCCAGGACTCAAGTAGCTGGGGATTCAGTCCTAATGGTAATGAATAAACCAAGATTTACAACATCAGATAAAGAAGTTATGTCTTACCATAACGTTCCATCTGTGTTATAGATCTTTGCTTATTAAACCATGACCGCCGAAAAACGTGCACGCTGATTGGCCAGCGTGCCCGTTGTAAATCGACTTATACTAATGGAAAAAGGTCCGGTCGCCCGGACTTTTTTCCATTAGTATAACACGGTTTTTTAAAACACTGTCTCGCTATGTTAAATGGGTTTAACATAGCGAGACAGCTTTAAAATAAGCAACGGAGATCTCCGTTGCTTATTTTAAAGCTGTCTCGCTATGTTAAACCCATTTAACATAGCGAGACAGTGTTTTAAAAAAAGCAATGGAGAAAGCAAGATCTCCGTTGCTTTTTTTTTAGTGTTTCGCTATGTTAAATGAGTTTAACATAGCGAGACAGTTTTAAAATAAGCAACGGACATCTCTGAGTTTTCTTTAGACAGTGAATTTTGGTGGTTATGTACCCATATATGGCTGTAATGCTAGTTTGGCTAAAGACCTTTGTGTTGTTTCAGAGAATGAGGAATCCAATGAGGACATAATGATTTTCTAGCTGACAGACTCCAGTAACTCTGGTTCTTTTGAAGGTGAAACTCGGCTTAGGGCCAAACAAGTGTTTCCTTGTCCTCAGATGATTGCTGTATTTAGTGATATTTTTGCTTGGGAGCAGTTGGTAACCACCCCAGACCTAGACAGGGTGTATGACCTTATAGGGATGATATGCCCAATTCTGTGGCTGTCCCCCTCTCTTACTGGCCTTGGAAGATGTTTACAAAGCTCCCTGCAGGACACCAGTATCTATTCCGACAGTCGTAAGAAGGCTCAGAGAAAAAGTAGGGCCTCATCTGATATGATGCGTCTCTTTTTTCATTTGACTGTTGACCATGCTGTGATTTCCCCACCTGCCTGCTCAAATAAAAAGTCCTTGGCTTCATCTAATCCAGCCCCTCCACAATAAAGATGGAAAATGGTTAGGTATTCAGGGCAAAATGATGTCTTTCTAGTAATATAGCCTTTAGAATGCTAAATTATGAAGGCTGTATGTGGAAATTTATTTTACAGCGTGTAAAGTTTGGATGATTTTGCTGCACCCTTACCTTCAGAGCAAAAGTGTATGAAACCGTTTTCTGTTTTGACTCTGGTTTCAGAACATGCTTTGAGAGGTGTGCTTCAATGTGCAAATACAGTCTTGAAATGCTGCTGCTTCTGTTGTATTAAGATGATGTGCTTGGTTATGTAATCGGAACTTTTCTGATGATTTAAAAGCCAAAATTTTGAATCCACCTTTAAGTTCTGAGTTGGCATTTGGCTCCACTGTTGCCAGATTCTCAAACAATGAGACAATACAACCAAGTTAATGCTTGGGCTGCCCAGGATGTTTCGTATACCAAAGTTCTCCCCAAACAAGCTGTCTTCCTTCAACAGATGGAACAAAATCCCAGCCAAGGAAAAGTTAGGGATCCAAAGGGAAATGGCAGGAGAATAATTCTTGGAAGCCAAACAAGAGGGGTTCATTTCCAAAAAAAGATCAAACCCCCCCTGCAAAGGAATGACTATGCAGAGTCATACAACACCACTATGCTGGTTCCTGTCCTTCCTTTTCTTTCTTCTTCCCCTAGACTCTCTCTCAACCCTACAGCCTGGCCTCAAATAGTCTCAGACAATGAGTTCTGAGAACAAATCTCGGAGAATACACTTGACAGTGGATAGAAAATCCTCCCCCTTTTTGGGAGCTCCTCCACAATCACCAGACCAGACAGAGCTGTTTCCTCTAGTGTTCCATCACATGGTAGAAGCAGGGGTCATAGAACCAGTGCCTATGTTACATAGAGGAAAATTAGTTTACTCCAAAATCTTTTTGGTACGAAAAAAGCAGCTCACCTGGAGATCAGTCCTAGATTTGTCCTTTCTAAACACCTTTCTAAAAGTTCCAAAATTTAAAATGGTAACCTTGCAGTTGGTCCTAGCATTGTTTCCAGACCACTGTTTCACACTGAGTCTAGATCTTAAGTACGCTCATCATCAAATTCCTGTTGCTTCCAGTTTCAGGAAATTTTGAGATTTGCTGTGTCTGGCTTACATTATCAGTTTTCTGTATTACCCTTAGGGCTGTCTGGTCCACTTGGAGTGTTTACAGTGTGTCTGGTCCCGGTGGTTGCTTTTTGCAGAACTCTAAGCTTTCACATTTTTCTTTATTTAGATGACTTTCTGATTTGTGCAGATTCTGTATTGGGTTGCTTGGAGTCTTTAGACAAGGTTGCATCCATTCTTTCCCCGCTAGGGCTCTAAATTAAACCTTCAAAAAATTTTCCTCACAACTTCTCAATTGTTTTCCTGGGGTGTTGGATAGGCACTGTAAAAGGATGACCTTTCTGACTTATCAGGGCATTTTCTTGGATTTTTCTGTCCTAGACATGGCCTCAGCAAGAGAGTCCTCAAGATTTTAGGCCTCATAACGTCAGTGATCTCCATGATACCATTAACCAGGCTTCACATGAGAAAATGTCAATGGTGTTTGAATTGTTGGAAGCAACAGATTCATCTCTTGGATTTCCAGGTACCAGTACTGGGATTTGTAAAACAGGAACTGCAGTGATGGAGGGATCAACTGTCTCTGAATCCAGGATTTCCATTTTTTTCTTCAGACCCCAGTCCAATCTGTCAAGACGGACTCTGCAGATTTTATGTGGGAAGCAGTGTCCTTGGGAGTTCAGTGCAAAGCTTATGGGTTCCTCAGGACATACCAAAGCATGTAAACCTCAAAGATTTTTGGCAGTGATTCGTGCCTTAAAAGTTCTTCACCACTTATGGACTCTGGGCCCTTTTCTAGGGTTGACAGACAGCACTACTGTGATGTAGTACCTAAACAAGTGGGGGTTAGAAGGTCATACGCTCTTTGGCCTGGGGGTGGCTCTATGGCATTCTTTTTCTCTTTTAGCCTCTTACATTCTGTCAGAGCATAACACAGTGACAGACAGACTGATTAGATCCTGAACAGACCCTCACAAGTGGAGGCTGCATGTAGAGGTCTTCCAAGACTTGATCCAGATGTGGGTGGCACCTTAAGTAGTTCCGTTTACCTCCTTTCAAAACAGACAACTGATAAAATTCTGTTAAATAAATCCTTGCAGCCATGCTTGGAAGGCAGCCATTCTCTCATTCTCATGTTCCTGTTTGCATTTTCACCCCTCCTGAATCTGTAGAACTACCATAAGAAAGAATTACCAATGATCATTGTAGTAATAATCAAGGGCAATTACTGCATGCTTCCTTACACAGTGGACCTGCTCACACAACATCATGGGTGAATGTTACACCTTAACTTAGAGCAGTTGCAGCTGACATTCTGGATGATTCCATTTTAATACCTTTTAGGCACTAGTTCCATGAGGATGTGCTGAAGGTAGTTAAGGAGAAAAGCAAGCAACTAGAAAATATTACATTTACAAGCGGGACAGGTTTTCTAGATAATACCTAGCTTTTTCTAGGTAGTACCTAGCCAATAACAGAAGTCCCTAAAGGATTTTGACCCTTGTGGCTTTCAAGTATTTGAGTGAGATATTTGGAGATGGTTTATCGTGTGCTTCTATCAAAGTGCATTTTGCAGGCATCTCAGCTTGTCTGCCCATGGCTCCCCCTCTTTGTCTCTTTTTGTGGTCAAATAGTTTATGAAAGAGTGTTGCATGTGAGACTCCGTTGAAAGCAAATTCCTGTTCCCTGGGATCTCACCCTTCCACTTGAAAAATTGATTGATCTTCCTATTGAACCTGCCTCTCAGGCTGATTTATGGTTCATTACTTGGAAGACTGTTTTAATCATTGCTTTGACATCTGCAAGGCGAGTCTCTGAGTAGCAAGCTCTCATGCTTGGCATGCTGTCTGATTTTTCAGGACTGGGCTGCATTATGCACTAATCCAACATCCATGCCTAAAGTTGTTTCTGAATTTAGCTTGAATCAAGCCATCAGTCTCCCAGTGCTCTGTCCTGATCTAAAAAAAACATGGAGAAAAGATTCTATATACTTGGATGGGCACAGGCAGCTCAAGTATTACCTTGACAGAACAAAGCCCTTTAGGAAAGCTGAACAGCTGTTTGTCACCTGTATGGGGGCTAACAAAGATACCATGTGTCTGAGTAAACTATCGCATGATAGTTGTCTTCTGCTATTATCTTCTGTTATTACCATCATAATAGATCTTTTCCAGGCAAGGTTAAAGCTCACTTGACTAGGGCCTTAGTCTCTTTGATGACAAATTGGAAAGTGGAGGACTTTGGGAGCATTCTAGAGGCAGCAAATTAGTCTGTTGTTCATACCATCACAAAAGCACTACACACTGGGTTTCTTTTCAAGGTTCATAGCAGACTATGCTAGGAACATTCTCCTGGATCCTTATCTACCTCCCTGGTAGGGTAAGCTGTGGGAATTTACCCAAAATACCACTGTGGCAGTGGGGATGATAAACAGAGTACAGTTGCACAAGTCCTACTTACTCTAACAATAGATGTTCATATTCCTCTTTGGGTTGGTGGTAGCATCCACCATCCATATCCCCCCCAAGGCTGTGCATGATTGAATGTGGTTTTATCCTCTTTGATTTGTTTTTTTTTTATATGCTGCTGTGATTGGCTGTGAATTTTTACTTGCCAAATGATTCTGGCTTCTAGCACTTTCCACTCCTCCTCCTTTGTGAAAGTGAAAAAAGCCTGAACATTTTTTTTTTTTTTTTGTGTTAGCTGAAGACTTTCCTCTCACGATATGCAAAGCCAATTAAATGTCACAGAAAGAAATAGGGATGGAAGTCTGAGCTTTTGAAAGCTGGCCAGTGCTGAGGTTAACTTGGCAGATAACCCAAAATGCAACTGAGGCAGTGAAAAATTTGAACATCTACTGTTACAGGTAAGTAGGAGTTGTGCAAATGTACTTTAATTATTACTTTATACCTAGCTGTATAAAATCTTGTTTAGGGTGATTTGAACATCTAGAGTTCAAATGTGGTGTTCTTTAGAGTCTGTTTTGAAGTGAATATATTCTTGATGGATACTGATACTACCCCACAGTTGCCAGTAGGTTTAAAGACATGATGGGCGCTACAGCCAGAAACAGGCTTTCATTGTTTTGAAACCATATGTCTGTAGCAATATGTATGTGAATGTAAAAGTTTTAGGAGAGACCCAAGTTTGGGCTTTTTTTGTTTTGACACTTGCCATTGCATAGAACCACTTTAATCTATTTATTTTACTTAATATTTATTTACCGGGAAAGTCCAACTTGGAATGAAGCCAATTTTCAGCGGAGGCATGGGGAGAAGTGCTCCAGACGTATGTGTTTGTAACATGGGAGGAAACTGGACTACCCAGAGGAAACCCTCATGAACGCAGGGAGGACATGCAGACTCCACACATAAGGTACCCCAGCTGAGAATCGAACTGGAGAACCTCTTGCTGTGAGGTGACAACACTACCACTGCAGCACTGCACTATAATCTGTTCCAGATTAGAATTTGCTAGGTTGGAATGACCAGAGGGTAGTGTAGTGGTACAGTGGATAGCATTGTCACCTCAAAGCTTGAAGCACCATGGCTCAATTCTAAGCTGGGGTGCCTTCTGTGCAGAGCTGCATGTCCTCCCTGTGTTAGTGTGGGTTTCCTCTGGGTAAGCCTGTTTCCTCCCACATTTTAAAGACATGCAGTAGGTTGATGGGATTCTCTAAATTGGTCAGATGTGTGCGTGTGTGGTGTAGAAGAGCGACCGTGGCAAGGCTAGCCACCCGGTGATGTAAACACTAGATCTGAAATAGGAGAATTCATTTGTCAGCAACCTGTGGGTATGGATCTGATATCGGATCCGAACCGGCATGGTTTATCCAGCTATGGATCCGAGCTCCTAGCTCCTCCCCTCACCCATAATGCCCTGCTCTCCCTACATGACCTCAGATCCAGTTTGCCGCGCATGGTGTAGGCTGGATTTTTCGAGCTCCAAAGCGAAGTCTTATATTTTCTTAACTAAGGGTTTTAAAACTTTAATTTTTACTTACTTGTGTGAAAGTTATAGGTTTCCTTTTTGTCTTCATAGTTTTTGGGTTAATGTAACTTAGTTTTACCCTCCCCTCGCTGGTACGTAGCTGTGTGTGTGTGTGTGTGTGTGTGTGTGTGTGTGTGTGTGTCTTTTTTGGGGCCTTCGTGTGAGTGTGTTGTGAGTGTGTTAGTTTCTTTTATTACTATTTAAAAAAAAAAAAAAAAAAAAAAAAAAGTTATGTCTGAGGCCCCAAAGGCAATTTTTTCAAAGTGCTCCGAGTGTGGCCATAAGCTTTCTCCTGCTGATGGCCACACTCGGTGCGTTCGATGCCTTGGGGTTGAACACCTCACTTCAGGGTGTTCAATCTGTGCAGGGTTCAACCCCAGGGCATTGAAGGAGCGGAGGTCGAAGCTGGTCTTGGCGGGACTCTTGCCCCCAGACTCTGCTTCGGCCCCCGCCCCCTTGGTGGTCACTGCTTTGGCAGTCCCTACCTTGCCTGCTCCCCCTCCTCCAACCGGGACTCAAACTCCCGCCAAAGGGTCGGAGGAGAGGGAAGCCAGGAAAAAGGACCAGAGAGAGAAGCACCACAAGCGGCGGGCTGAGACCTCCGTTTCGGCCCCGCCGGCTAAGCGGGCTTCTCCTCCGGCCTCTCTGGCTGCTGGCTCTCCCCCTTCTCGGCTCCGGTCCCCGTGCTTTTCACCGGAGCCTGAGGATGAGGAGACCCGACCTCCTTCGAGGCGGCACTCAAGGCCTACCTCGGTAGCCTCGTCGAGGTCTACCTACAGCCTCTCCGATGCTGATCTGGACCGGATGATGCGAAGGTTCACCAGGCCCAGATGCAGATGGGAGTGCTCCTGCCGCCCCCTCTCTGGGGGGGAGCGCGACCCCATTTTTTAAGCCCATTGCTCCTTCTCCGACCCACTACCTGGGTTCGGAGGGCTCTGAGCCGGGCAGCCTCGGAGCCGGGCGTGGGTCGGCACCGACAGTACTGGGTACTTCGGATCCGACCCTGCCCTCGAGTCTGTCTGATCCGACCTCTCGGAGCCTTGGCCCGAGCTTCGGATCCGAGGGACTCAGTGTACCTTCGGCGCTGTCATTGTCGGAGCACACTGGTCCCTCGGATCTGAGGCGCTCGGCACTGGCTCCGATCCGCTCATCGGATCTGAGGGGGAGCCAGCCTCGACAATAGGATCTGAAAGTCGGCTCCCCCTCTGCTTTTGATGTAGTGGAGAGGGCTCTGTTGAGGGCATCCGGATCCCCGGCCCTTGCTTCGGCTCCATCCCGCACTCCTTCTGCTCTGGGCCAGGCTTCCATCACCCGGCCACTGGGACAGCCCGCTTCACTGCCCCAAGCAATTCCTACGGTTCTGGACACTGCTGGTGAGGGCTCCTCGGACAGCCCCCCTGAGGAAGCACCTCACAAGCATTTGTGTAAGAGGAGGCACATAGACTCCCGCGAGTCTTTGACTGAAGACACTGACTTGGAGGAAGGGGAAGGCTCCCCAAGATCACCCCCTGAGGATGTCTCCTTCGGAGACATCATGGAAATGTTACGTATTAGAGGTGGGTGGTCTGCCCCAAAGTCTTCCTTGGATGAGTCGGTGTTCTTGGAGGCATTTGAAGCGGGCCAGTCTACCTCTTGGGTGTCCCCTCCTGCTGACCCCCTGGTGGACCTTATTACCACCAGGGCATGGAAGGAACTGGACACCATGGAGCCAATCCCTAAGAGGCCCAACAGGATCCTTAGCCCCCCCCGCTGACCGTGCCCACTGGAGCAAGGGACCCTCAGTAGATGCCATGTTGTCAGCAGCAGCCACTAAGAGGGAACTCGCCCAGGAGAGTCCCTCAGTCCATCCCCCGAGCAAGGAGTCTCGGATGATGGACCGTTTGGGGAAGCGAATGTTTAGTTCAGCGACCTTCTCAGTGAGGGCGCTCAACTATTTGGCACATGTCATTAGGATGCAGCGCGATCTTATTAAGGAATACGCTGCATCACCCCCAGAGTCCATGTCGGAGGAGGACAAACTAATGCACTCCACCCGTATGGCCACTTTTCGTTCTGTGACCAACATCTCTATGCGGTTACTTTCCCATGCTACCGAGGGAGCCGCTAGAGCTGCAGGAGCAGGCCTAGTCACAAGACGGCAGGCCTGGCTCCATCACTACAATTTTATGGAGCCCTTCAAGGCGTCATTCGCAAACACCCCCTTTGACGGTTCTGCCCTTTTTGGCAAGACGGTTCGCGACACCTTGGTTCAGAGTGAGAAGGACGGGAAGATGCTGTCTGCCGTCCGAGTCCGCTTCTCTGTGCCCCAGAGGTCCTACTCTAGGAACCAAAAGGGCCAGAAGAAGATGTGGTTCCGGAAGTCGCAGCACTCCCAACCCGCTCCGGACAACCAGTCCTTCCGCGGCAGAGGAGGACAGGGAGTACGCCGCCCTAGGGACAGAGGGGCTCCCAGGAACTTTGGGTCCAGGGAACCTTTCTCTGAACGGCCCACGCAGCAACCCTGAGGGGTTGCCCGACTGCTCCACTCTGGAGGCAGTCGGGGGACGTTTCTCGGAGCACCTAGCGGCATGGGAGTCCATTGCATCGGACTGCTGGGTACTCCAGATTATATCCAGAGGTTACAAGATCCCCTTTCTTCATGTCCCAAAGTTAAAAACCCTCCCCGATGTTCCACCCGATCAGAGGGAGGCCGCTTCAGCAGAAATTGGCCATCTGCTGAGAAAGAGCCATCCAGCCCATCCCCCCAGACCAGATCGGATCAGGGTTCTACTCCAGGTTCTTTTTAGTGCCAAAAAAGATGGGGGACCTAAGACCCATTCTGGACCTGTCCCTGTTGAACCTGGCAGTTCCCAAAGAGAAGTTCCGGATGGTCACTTTGCAATCCATCCTCCCCCTTCTAGGGGAGAATCACTGGATGTGCTCTATAGACCTCAAGGATGCATACTACCACATTCTGATGGACAGACGATCCAGGAGGTTTCTTCGCTTCCGGCTGGGAGCCAGTCACTACCAGTTCAGAGTCCTTCCCTTTGGTCTCACCACAGCCCCCAGGGTGTTCACCAAAGTGTTAGCAGTGGTTGCGGCCCACCTGAGGCTTCAGGGGGTGCAGGTCTTTCCGTACCTAGACAACTGGCTTCTCACTGCCGCAACAAGGCATCTACTCTCTTTGGCAAGAGTCTCCTTTCTTCGTCTAGCTCCCTGGCTAGGCATCACGGTAAACATAGAAAAGTCCAACCTGGTCCCTACTCAAATAATAGAATTTATAGGAGCCAGGTTAGACACGAGAAATTTAAGAGCCTTTCTCACAACCGACAGAGTTCGGAATCTACGACTCCAGGTGCGGGCCATCCTTCACTCCAGCTCAACACCTGCGGAATTGATCCTGAGGGCGCTAGGGTCTATGGCGGCAGCGATTACTCTTCTTCCGCTTGCCCGCTTGAACATGCGGGTACTTCAATGGACACTTCAGGTGCAATGGTCATTTCTCTCCCTCCCCCTGTATCATCCCATTGCAATCAGCAAGGCTTGCAAGCGGTCTCTCTTGTGGTGGCTCCATTCTCCGGACCTCCACAGGGGCCGCCCCTTTTGTGCATCTCCCCCTCTCGCCACAGTGACCACGGACGCTTCCCGCCTCGGGTGGGGGGGGCATTTTGCGGGCCGGACGGTCCAAGGCACGTGGAGCGATTCAGAGACCTCCCTGCATATCAGTGTTCTGGAAATGAGGGCGGTGCTCTTGGCGTTGCAAGCACTTCAAGCCCTCCTTCCCCTGGGAACAATTGCGATTCAATCAGACAACATGTCGGTGGTCTGGTACATCAACAAACAGGGGGGAACCAGGTCTTACCCTTTATGTTGAGAAGCCATGAGAGTGTGGGAATGGGCGATCTCCACCAACCGTTTTCACATCGCAACGCATATTCCTGGTCGGACCAACATCCTAGCGACAAGCTCAGTCGCACCATTCTCTCCCCGTACGAGTGGTCTCTCAATTCTCAAGTAGTGAAACGTATCTTCGCACAGTGGGGGACTCCCTGCTGCGATCTCTTTGCTTCTCCCTTAAACGCCAAGTGCGACAGTTTTTTTGCTCTAATCCCCCCTCCAGGGGATTTTCCAAGAGACACTCTGGTGCATGCTTGGCCTCCTGGTCTTCTTTACGCATACCCCCCTCTACCTCTGATGCTACAAGTACTTCAGAAAGCCTCTCGGTTGGGGTGCAGAATGATCCTCATTGCCCCGTTCTGGCCTCGACAGATCTGGTTCCCTTACCTAAGGTCTCATTCAGTGAATCCACCTTGGATTCTAGATCCCATTCCGGATCTGATATCACACCCATCGAACCTACCAACTCCGAACCTGGACAACCTGAAGTTGACTGCTTGGCTGCTCCAGTTCCACTCCTAATCAGGACTCCCGGTATCTCGTCCCCAGTTAAGGCCATTCTGGTAGCGGCCCACAAGCCCTCTACCAGAAAAATTTACCGCAGTAAATGGAAGCGTTTCTCCATTTGGGCAGAGCGGCAAGGCCTAGATCCTTTCACGGTTCCCCTTCCTTTGGTTCTAGATTTCCTTACTACTCTCTTTAATGATGGCCAGTAGTTCCACGGTCAAAGTTCAGCTGCCATATCTCATTACCATGTTGGTCATGATTCAGGGTCTCTTATGTCAGCTAAGTTATGCAAAACCTTCCTAAAAGGCACCTTTTTGCTCAGACCCCCTGTCAAAGAAACTGTTCCCCCGTGGGATCTTTCCTTGGTACTTCAGGCCTTGACCTGCGGCCACAGTCAATCTTAAATTCTTGTCCTTTAAGACTGCTTTTTTGGTAGCCATTACTTCGGCTAAGAGAGTTTCTGAGCTTCAGGCCTTGTCCATGAAACCGCCTTATTTGATCTTTCATCCGGACCGGGTGTGCCTCAGGATCAATCCCTCCTTTCTTCCTAAAGTAGCTTCGGAAGCTAACATTAATCAGTCCATCAACTTCCCTGTTTTCTTCCCTAAGTATCAAAACAAAGGCGAATACAAGTGCATTCCTTGGATGTTCACAGGCAGCTTCGTTTTTACCTTCATAGGACAGCTGGTCATAGGCAATCAGATCAGTTGTTCATTTCTTTTGCCAAATTCAATCTGGGTAAACCAATTTCCAAAGTTTCTTTGTCACGCTGGATTTCTCAGTGTATTCTGTTGGCGTATCAAACCTCTGGGAGGCCCGCACCGGAGGGAGTCCATGCTCATTTGACCCGGTCTGTCTCTACTTCAGCGGCCTTTAAGTCTAGGGTTCCTCTGGATGACATTTGTTCAGCAGCCACTTGGGCTTCATCTCATACCTTTATTACTCATTACAAGCTGGACGTCACGTCTAGAGGTAGAGCATCCTTTGGCTCTGCGGTGCTTCGGAATATCCTTCCATGATGGCCACCCAAGATTCAGGTAGCTGGGGACTCTGTCCCACAGGT
The DNA here is from genome assembly GCF_019279795.1 of Protopterus annectens. Taxonomy (NCBI): domain Eukaryota; kingdom Metazoa; phylum Chordata; order Ceratodontiformes; family Protopteridae; genus Protopterus; species Protopterus annectens. The sequence goes on from NC_056738.1 coordinate 387,626,646, forward strand.
TGCTGACAAATGAATTCTCCTACTTCAGATTTAGAAGTTATGTACTTACCATAACGTTCCATCTGAGTAGGTGGATTAATTTGTCTGCAACCATCCCGCCCTCCTATCCTTGTCAGTTTCTGCATAGGGTGTGTTACCCTTTAGTTAGGGTAGTTGGTGCAGGGCAAACTCGATCTGAGGTCATGTAGGGAGAGCAGGGCATTATGGGTGAGGGGAGGAGCTAGGAGCTCGGATCCATAGCTGGATAAACCATGCCGGTTCGGATACGATATCGGATCCATACCCACAGGTTGCAGACAAATGAATCCACCTACTCAGATGGAATGTTATGGTAAGTACATAACTTCTAACTATAGATGATTGTCACTGTTTTAAGTGACATCCCAACCCCATGTGCAGAAATGGGGGGGGGGGGGTTGTGGATGGATGAATGGGATGTCAAGCAGATGGACTCTTTTACTTAAAAATGTGCTATAGGTCAGCAAAAGCTTTAGACAAAATGGTAAAAGCAATGTTGAGAGAGATGCAGACTATCCGTAGTAATGTAACTTGTATGATGTGAGACTCTGAAAATGTGTGTAAAAGTAACTGTTTGCCATTTACCAGTGAGGAGCTCCAAAAGGCTATACACAAGAAAATACAGTGATGCAGAAACAGAATTTTAATAAGCACATCCTGGAACTGGAACAAAAATGCAAAAAGAATGAAAACCTTATTTGTACACTGTATAAAAAAGACCCGGTTGCATTGTGGGATGGATAAACATTATAATTCATTGGATTCATCAGTGGTAGTTAAAGCATCCATAAAAACTCAAAAAATGTTAGCTGAAACTCCCTTCAGCGAATATCCATGGAAACTTTTTTTTTTTTTTTTTGGCAGGGGCAAGGCCCACCTGCAACCCACCCATTTTGGTACCCCACACACTTCTTGAACTTGTATTTACCAACTCCAGTGTCGCGTAACAATGGAAAAATAGGCAATCTCCTTTCACATTCACCCAAAAGTAACCTTTAGCAACCTGACGCTCTCCCATTATTCTCGAGTTAGCCACTAAGTGTAAAAATCTGGTTGATGGCTGAAAATTAAGTCTAGAGCAAATATTTGGACAAAGCAAGCAGTAAAGTTAAACAGTACCTGTTAAAACTTGCTTCTTATGCTAAGCTCATACAGGAAATGTCATTAAATCATACTGCTGTAACAAAAGGAAAATAATTCCTCAGACTTTAGGAACCCAAACACAGTAAACTTCTGAAGCGGAGAAAGGTGATTCAGTACAGATAACCGTAGAGGTACTCAATCTGAAAGCCATAAAAACAACTGAACAGAACTGTCCTGAAGGCCAGATTAGCATACCTGGTTAAGCTGGAGAACAAATAGTCAGAGAACACAAATGTGCAGATGTAAATCAAAGTCCAACTAGGAATGTACAGAGTACCTCGGATGTCCTTCATGTCGAGTTTAGTCTTGTCATGGAGTGTAAGCCACCAGACTTAACACTTGTATCTGATGTAAAAGAAAACTCTGTTAAAGAGCTGGAATTATTGCCTTGCAGAACTTGGAGAGAGGACTACCAATGGAAACTGGCAAGATGGTAAAAAAACGCTTCTGCATCATATATCTCATCCCAATACTTTAGACATTATGGGTGATGATGCTGTGGTTTGAGCAAAGTTTGAGCAGGAAATAAAAAGTCCAGCAGCAGGATACCTGGGACTCTAACTCACAAGAGGTTGACTGAGTCAAGATCATTGAAGAGATTGTCGCATTGCAAATAACATTTGTCAGTTCATATTGTGGAAGATTTTAAAAGATGTGAAAATTAAACCAGTATTCTGAATCTGCTAACAAAACCTTTCAAGTTAACTGGTGATCCAGAGAGAGAGAGAGAGAGAGAGGAGTCTATGTAAAAGAGGCCTGCTTATGATCAAAAGAGACTGAGGTGATATGGCAGTTTCTAGGCTGGACATGTTGCAAGACATTATCTGAACTAGAGGGGGAAAAAAAAACTTCCCACTGAATTTGTGTGCCAGAAGTGTTGGGATCTGAATGACAAATGCTTGTGATCTCCACTGGTTTGAACTGTGGAGGACAGTCGTATAGAATAATGCCACTACTGACCACTTTGGGTGTACAGAGCTGTAGTATTGGGGCATTGGGAGAAGCAGCCTGCACAGATGCCCTGGGGTCTATATTAAAATCCATAAGGCCTCAACAGTGAATGTATGTACATCGACGCATAAACGTCTATGTACATAAACAGCGAAACACGTAATCGACGAAAATCACAACGCCAAACGTGTTTGTGTAGCCAACAGCATGATCATGGGGATAAGGAAATGTATCTTTTCCCCACTGTAGTGCGGACTTGGAGTTGGTATATTTAAGTAGGGGGGGGTGTGGGGGGTGCAGGGGGGCTTTTTAGTTTTGTATGTTCGTGTGAACGTACCTGTGAGGCATTCTTGCTTGACGTAACACTTTCGACATTGTGATTTTCGCCGATTACGTGTTTCACTGTTTATGTACATCAACGTTTGTGTCTATGTGCATACATTTGCTGTTAAGGCCTTTTGGGATTTTAATATAGACCCGATGCCCTGAGTGGAGAGAGCTATGCTTAAATGAGATTCAAATAGTCAGCAATGTTTTATTGTAGTACAGTCCTTGTATGGAAGAATCATTCATCTAAATCGAAGACTAATGAGGTGAAAGTTTGTGGTTTACTAAGAAGATGCAAATAAGTATCCTATTGCTTCAGATATATCTGGGGACACTTAATTCACTGAAGAGACATGCTAAATGCTGTTTTGGCATTGTGGAAATCTGGAAATCTGCTTTTACAGTAGGAAAAAGCATTGAGACTTTCACTAACACTTCAGTACAGTGATGTCACAACTTATATATATATATATATATATATATATATATATATATATATATATATATATATATATATACATTTATATATAATTGGGGCAAAGCGAATATATTTCTGGACATTCTTTTCCAACATGGGTATACTTGTTCCACCGGTAACTCCTTTTGGAACAACATTTGGTAAAGCATAGCAACAGCCTGCCTGAGGTAATTCAAAACTAATTAATCTTTGAAACTGATGCACTACATTTTTATAAATATAAAAGACTTGGGAAATAAAAGTATGCCAGAAAACGCTTAGCAGGCTCCATATGAATTTAGCACCAAAACAGTAGATACTTTATTGCTGTACTCCATATGTTGAGGTCTTTTTTTTGTGTGTCAGAATCATCCAATAAAATGCAAATGCGAAAAAAATTTTGAAGCTCCCACGACAGAAACAAATTAATTATGTTTTAGTGAAGTAGCAATAGTAGTCTGTTTTGAGCTACATTGAGATTTATTCATGTTTGTTAATGATATGGTCACTTGACTTTAGTTTTGATCATTCCGTACAGAGGAATAAATAATTCCCAGCATAAACTGTGCCCTGTTGGCTTACTGCTGTAAAATAATCAGAATGAGAGTGCGATTGTGCTAGCCTTGTGGGGTGCATTTTTGTTTTCATGTTTTTTATAATATTTCTTGAGGTCCATGATGCCAGTTAAAAGGTGTTCAGAAGGACTAATTAAGTAGTTACGTAAGTATAGACAAAATACCGGATTACAAATCAGGACAAATTTCAATTTTACAGTATTTGGTATTATTTTGGATATATATAGCCCCTGACTTAAAAGTTGAGAGAGATCATTGCAAAAGGTAGAATTTGGTTAAGAGAACTTCTCAATGTTCTTCATGTTTCACTGTTGCAGTCATTACCTGTGGGTTATCCCTGCTGTTGTAGCCCTCGGCCGGCCCGAATACCAGAGTCAGTGTTTTTCTTTTTCGGCTGCTGTCGCTTGCTGACTGATGTCAGGTCGTCAGTGCTATAAAGCAAGGCAGCCGACGCCATTACATCAGTCTTTCTTGCCGTGGAACCCATTGCAAAAGCAGTTCGCAAGTGTGCCAGTCGGTCGCTACCAGAGTTTGAATTACAGCTGAAAGCGTCTAAAGCTAAGTACCCCATTGGGGATCCTTTTTTCTTGCACTAACCAATGTCCAACAAAGTTAACAATTGTCTCGCCTGTGGAAAGCAAATCCCACACTGAGACTTCATTCGTACTGCGTCACTTGTTTAGGCCCAGACCACGCCATCCCGTTTGTCGGTTCTGTGCCCTCTTTAACATAAGAACCATTTGTCGTAGAGCTCTTATTGTAGCCAAGTATTTTCGTCTTCCATCTTCGCATTCTGAAATGGTGTCCATCAGCCAACAATCTGTAGACATTCCGAAAAAACGTAAAGATAGAGTCAGATCACAGAAAGCCAAGCCTTCTGACAACTCTACTGCTAAGCAGGTAGTCAGTTCTCTGGAATTCAGTGAAGTGCCTTCACGGCCCCTGATGCCCAATCCGATACCTTCGCAGGCCTCTACTGAAACCCTTTTGGAGTCCGGTGTGCTGCAAAAATCTTCTTTGTCTTCCAAGCCTTTGGTTGTCTCTGCCTCGATTGGGTCCGGAGCCGCAGCACATACACCGACTTCCAAGGAGGTTTTTCTCACTACCAAATCTAGACAAAAACCGACGTCTTCTCATCCGACGACTGTTTCTCTCAGACCGATGGATACTCTTAAGCCTAGAAGCAAGGCCACTCCTAGGAAATCTACCTCTAGCCACCATCTTTCTCCTGCCCAACAACCCCAAGCTCAAATGCTTAAAATGGTGGAAGATCTTGTCTCCCTTTTCAGGGGTAGTCAGGCCACAACTTCTAAAAGGAAGAGACCCTTCTCCTGAAATACTGACAGAACAGGATTCTGAGGAGTCCATTCTTATTTTGAAGAGGAACAACCTCTGACTGATTATGAGGATTCAGATGCAGAGGAATCCATTCCTTCTGCTTCCCCACCAGAAGATCTTTCCTTTGGGGAAACCCTTCACACCCTTGGGGAACATTTCCACTGGGAATCCCAGGACTTCCCACAGTCTAAGAAAAGACTGAGAGTTTCTAGACCTGCCCCAGCACAGACCTTTGGCCATCCCCCCTATCTTAGAGATGGTGGAGGATGTCTTCCATGAATCCGGCTTAGCTCCTGACATCCTCCCACCTGCTCTCAGTAAACCTGACTGGTATTACAGAGTACTGGAATCTCACAAATACCTGTGCAGAAATCCTGCTGTAGACCCAGAGGTCATTACACGGGGAGCAAAAGGAGCTAAGGCTAGTTCTGCAAAGAATCCTATTCCTTCTGACAAGGATTTAAGAGCTCTGGACATATGGGGTAAAAATTTATACACCTCTGCAACTTTAGCTGTCAGAGCATTCAACTGTCAGTTCCACATGTTAAAATATCAGCAACACACTTTGGAACTATTAAAGCAAGAGATTTCAACCTTTCCTGACTGTGCCAATTCAAAAGAGTTAGTAGATTTACTGCACTCTACTTGTCAAGTGGCCAAACACTCAACACACTGTAGATATGATACCCTAGAAGCCTCAAGCAGGGCAGCAGTGTGAGGATCTGTCATGAGGCGACATGCATGGTTGAAGGAACAGCCTCTCCCTGCTCATGTCAAATCTAAATTAATTGATGCACCCTTGGATAAGGAACCACTTGTTTGGAGTAAAAGCAGAAGATGTGGTTAAAAAGATGGAATACAAAGCAAAATCTATGCAAATAAAGATTTCTTTCAGGTACAACCTCCAAGGTTCAGCAGGAATTTTCCCTCAAAACACTGGTCCTTTCCTGCACCCAACAGACAGGGGCAAGGTATGCCCCGCAGGGACAGACCACCCAGGCCCTTATCCCAGGGACAGCAGAGAACCAAACAGTGGACCACTCCCGCTCCAAAGGCAGGGAGTTCTAAGCCATCCCTCTGTGGCAGAAACTCTCAATGACTCCCTCTCCCCCTCTGCCCTCCTTTCACTCACCAATAGCTAGGAGGAAGGCTCTCCCTTTGCAAAGAAAATTGGCTTTCTCTAACAAAGGACCATTGGGTCTTAAATATCATTTTCAGGGATACAGGGATACAAATTCTCCTTCAATGAACTCCCAATTCCAAGAGGATACCCTGACTTGCCTTCAAATCAGTGAGCAGAGGCATTGAAACAAGTCCAGACTCTCATATCCCAAGGTGCAGTAGAACCTGTCCCCTCAAATCAAACAGGCAAAGGTTTTTATTCCAAAGTATTCCTTGTTCCCAGAAAAGACTGCATTTGCAGCCCCTCCTGAATCTATCCATTCTGAACACCTCCCTGGTGGTCCCCAAATTCAAAATGCTAACTTTGCAGCAGATGCTGCCTATGCCGAGAAAAAAAAATGCGTGGTTAGTTACCCTAGATCAAAAAGATGCCTACCTCCACATCATCATAAGGGAGTCCTGCAGGAAATTCCTTCGCTTCAGAGCAGGTTCACAACACTTTCAGTTCTCTGCTCTACCCTTTTGCTTAGCTGCTGCTCCCAGAGTATTCACCAATTGCTTAGTCCCAGACGTAGCCTTTTGCAGACTGAAAAATATACAGATTTACCCTTATCTGGAGGACTGCCTCATTCAGGCCGAGTGCAAACAAAAGCTACTCAAGGACCTCCTTTGTCAAAACCCTCCTAACCTCCTTAGGGTACACCATCAACGAGAAGAAATTAAAGCAAACATCCTCCAGGAAGATCATTTTCTCGGGAGCACTGCTGGACACAGCATCCCAAATGGCCTTCCTAGCCCCAGAAAAGAAGAGCTTCCTGCCTCTCTACTTTACCCAGCTGGCTTCCAGAAGTCACCTCACTGCGAGGAAGTTCCTGTAAGCCTTCTAATTTCTCTGGCCAGGCTTCAGAGAAAACGTCCGTGGTATTTAAAGAACCTTTGGTGTCCGCACTCTCAACCTCTAGAGACTTCTCTTTCTCTAGTCCCCTGTATAAGGGCCGAGTTTCTCTGGTGGGCAGGGGCCTGTGCCAAGAACAAGGGTCATGTCTTCACCCTCCGCCCAACCGGGTAGACCATTACCACCGACACCTCAGACATTGCTTGGGGCACTCACCTAGAAGGCAGGTGCACTCAAGGTCTTTGGGATGCCCAGCAACTTCCCTTACACATCAACCAGAAGGAAATGATGCAGTACAGAAGGCTCTGACATCCTTCAAATAGCCCAATACCTGCCAGGGATCAACAACACGCTATCCTGGTAGACAACTTCAGAAACTTATGGGGCCCCCACGAATGGCAGCTCCACAGAAAAATCTTTACAAATCACTCAGGGGTGGGCGATTCCGGAGGTGGATCTCTTTGCTTCGCATCTCAATCATCAGCTGAAAAAATTCTGTACCAGGGGGCATCACCATCTAGGCTTGGAAGGTGGATGCTTTGACTTTCCCCTGGAACACCCTCTTTGTTTACACATTCCCCCCTCTGCCTCTTATTCCCAAGGTACTGATCAAAATAAGGGAGGATAGACCAAAGGCCATCCTCATTGCTCCAGACTGGCCCAGACAACATTGGTACCCCTTAATGTGCAGCCTGACATTACAGCCTCCCAGGCAACTTCCCTTGATGTCAGACCTCTTGACTTAGGTGGGGGGGGGGATGCTGCACTCAGACTTTCAGACTCTCAAACTATCAGCATGGCTAATACTCTAAAGGTAAACAAGGGGCCCCTGTTAAGTAAACGAGTCCTAGACATTATCACAGAGGCCAGAAGACCCAGCAACAGAAAATCTTGAGCAGGAAAATGGAAAAGATTATGCTTCTGTAGCCAGTCCAGAGGGGGCAGTACCTCACAACCTACCATCCCTCTTATCCTGGACTACCTAGTGGAGCTTCTTAATAGTGGCATCTCCTTCTCTTCTATTAAAATCCACACCTCAGCCATTTCAGCTTATTTTGATACAGATCAGCCCCTGTTCTCCCATCCTTTGATTGATTAAACAATTCCTCAGAGGGGCTTCTAATATCAGACCTCCCAGAAGGCCATCCACGCCAGCCTGGGACCTGAATTATGTTTTGGAAAAACTAACCTTACCACCCTTCGAACCTACTGCTTCAGCAGAACTAAGATAACTCTCCTGGAAGGCTGCTTTTCTCCTAGCTATCACCTCAGCCAGAAGGGTTTCAAAACTTCAGGCACTGATGGCCATTGAGCCCATCATCTTTTTCCATGCAGACGGGGTCTCCCTGAGGACATAATCCCTTCTTTATGACCAAGGTGGTATGTAATGTGACTCTCCACCAGGCCATACATCTACCCACATTCTTTCTTAACCCTCAAAACAAGGAGGAAAGAAGTTTGCACTCACTAGATGTGCACAGACAGCTCAGATACTATCTGGACTGTACTAAATAAACCCTTCAGGAAAACAGACCAACTACTTGTCAGCTTTGCCCCAGGGGCAGAGGGGAAGCCCATTTCCAAGCAAACCATTTCCAAATGGATATCACACTGTATCCATTTCTGCTACAGATTACATGGGAACTGCCCCCCCCCAAGTCTATTTGAACCCATTCCACTAGGGCAGCCTCCACTTCCACAACATTCCTCAGTGGAGATCCCACCAGGGACATCCTGGAAGCTGCCACCTGGACTTCTGTCCATACCTTTACCAAGCATTACCACCTATCTCTGTTTTCTAAGGCTAAGGCAGGTTTGCCTCCCACAGGTAATGACTGCAACAGTGAAACACGAAAAACATAGTACAGTTGTGTGCATTTACCATAAATGTAGATGTTTGAGTGTATTCACTGTTGCAGTCCTGCTTTCCCTCCCTCCTTCCCCTTTATATGTTCTTTCTTTAGGGAGACCTAAGCTTTTCGCAGTGGCTTTTAGCCATCGGGACAATTCTACCATATTTCCTTGGGCTCCTGACTGGTTAGGGCAAGAAAAACTTATGTAATGGCGTTGTCTGCCTTGCTTTATAGCATTGATGACCTAACGTCAGTCAGCAAGTGACAGCAGCCGACGCAGAAAAACATTGACTCTGGTATTCAGGCCGGCCAAGGGCTACCACAGCGGGGATAACCCACAGGTGATGACTGCAACAATGAATAAACTCTAACATCTACATTTATGGTAAGTGTACACAACTGTACTTTCTTGTCTGTATTATGTGTCTTATTTCATGGTAACCTAGATTCTTACATGTGCAGAATTTGTTATGCTTGTACAGCATTTTAATTTTTTTCTCAATCCTGTTTTCTTAGGTGGTCTTCAAAGGCAAAGCGAAGTACAACCCAATAATGCACAAGAAATTGTAAGTACACCAGTGCAATGATTTTATTCCTTTATTTGCATTTTGTTTACTGGGATAGAGCACTGATTAAAATATGACTAGCTGCAGGCTCAACCCACGCTGAATGCAAAAAGGTAGGGCAACATAAAGTATATGTGATAACAGTCCATGGTAAACAAGGCGCTAATAACAGTATGCAAGGGTTTATAGAGAATAATGCATAGACTGAGTAATAATACTGTGTATTTATTTACAGGCATATTTACGTTACAGCAAAGATGATGAGCTGCAGAAAAATAGCTGGAAGAGGAGAAGGCATTTGTTTGTTTGTTTTTTTTGTCGTATGACTTGCAAAGTGGCAGTTTTCAGAATGCTAGACTAATTCCAACTTCCTGAGGATCTGAATCCTTGAACTGTATTCCCTTGGAAAAAAAAGGGCAAAAAAAATTCTTACTGTTTTCTGCAGGTTACCCCCCTGCACCCCCCCCACCACCACCCACCAAACTTGTATATACCAAGCTGTGGTCACAACATTGTAGTGTGATTGAACGGGTTTAGAGAGTGGGGCCTGCTCTGGCATAGTTTCTAAAGTTGTAGGTTGGACTGGTTATGATGAGACTCGCAAGTGAGTGGTGATGTAGTATCTTGGTGGAATAGTTTGAAGATTAAGGAGCCTAGAATGATGTTTGCTCTGCCTACTGCTCATAGCCAGTAGTCGTATTGCTTTAGATAGCAAGAACATCATTGTCTTACCGTAAGGGTAATTTGTGATGAAGAGGCATATTTTGTTGAATAAGTTATAAGTTACGTAATGTTGATGTGTTCATGCTTGAGGTAGTGGTAAACCAGTTCAAGTTGGGTGAGTACAGTACCTTTCAGTATGGCTGCTTTGGTACATGGACAGAGGACATAGGAGGTGGTATGACTTGTTGAAAATGTCTTTAAAAGCTTGGGGATTAATCATGCCAGATTCCAAGATATTTAAATTAGGTTGTTTTGATGTGGCTATTGAACTGATCTATAATTATGAGATCATTGGGTTATTTTTTCAAGTCCTGTATTTGTACAAAAGAACATTTTTTTAGTAGTAGCTTTTTGGTGGTAAGCCATTTGTTAGCTTCATTAGGTCTGTTTACATTTGGCATTCAGTGACATAATGTGCATGTAAAAGGAGTTGTATTTGGGGCAAGTCAAATTGGAGTTTATTAAAGGAATTGAAAATAGTTGAGGGTCAGGTATTAAGCCCTGCAGGACATCTGATTGAGTTGAGGTTGTCAAAGAGTGTAAGAGAAGGAAAGAAGTTTTTTTTTTTTACTGCAAATGGTCCGTTAGTAAGAAACATTGACTAGTGTTTTTAGACACTGTCATCAGCCCAAAGTATTGAGTGGTCAGCCAAATCAAAAACATGGGCTAGGTTTGTGAAGACTGCTCCAGTTTGGATGCTTCTATTCGTGTCTTCCATAAAGAGGATGTCTTCTGTTCAGGTCCAGGTAGCTGTCATGGTACTTCTGCCAGCCCAGTACCTATGCTGTTAGAAAGTAAATGATATTTTTGTAGGTATGCTGGAAGTTGGTTACAGATTAGTTTCTAGTAATTTGTATAGTGTAGGAGTGTTAAGATGGGCCAGAAGTGGATGTTGGCTTTTGTTCCTTTGAAAATGGTCTGACAAAATCTGATTTTTTTCCAGATTGAGTGGATTTTGTTAATTGCGAGGCAACAACAAGCATGACATGTCCTGACAGTGATACAGAAACAATGAGCATAAGTTATCTGAGTTGTAGGTGAATCAAGTTGGATTTTGTCAAATAATGGTGTGATTTGCTTTGAAGTAAATGTTCTGAAGTAGAAGGGTAGCCTTTCAAAAAGGACTGTGGATGTACTGTTTTACAAAAAAAAAGAGAGAATGCCTTTCTAGTAAAAGCACAATGGTAAATTAGATGGGTCTTTTCTTTTACAAAAAAAAAAATACACAGGCTTTTTGTAAAAGTGAAATGTTACCTTTGAAGATAAGAACTCCTTTTCTTGATGATCAGAGATACTTTTGGCAGTCACATTGTGATTGCAAAGAAAAATAAAGAAGTAATGGTCAAAGCAATATATTTGCTTGCTTATGTCATTCATTGGTACAACTCCCCTTAAGCACTGTATTGGGTGCAGTCATGTATTTGTTTGCTGCTGTCATTCAGATTCACAGAACCCATTGTGATTAGTGTAGTGCAACAGTAAAGTTTGCTACTGTCATTCACAACTGTATTCCCATCTTGAGCACTTTAATTTCCCCAGTAATGTACTAGTAATTCATTTTTTTCAAAGCCCCTGCCCAACCTATTCGTTATTGTAACTATAGTAGTTCAGTTTGCTAGTGTCATTTCTCATCCCTACATTGATTTCTGTAATGGTGGCCAAAGTAATGTATTCCAAGTTCCTGCTGTCATTGACAGACGCACAACATCACCCTAATTAGTACAATGGCCATATTAATGTATTTCAGTTTGCTGCTGACATTCATATGTACACTCACACCCTGATCAGTGTAATTAGGAGAAAAGGAAAAAACTCTTCCTTGCTTAAAAAAAGAAAACAAAAACAAAAAAAAACCAAATTGACTAACCATGAGGGGGAATGAGGGACTAAATGGGTGTACTGCTTTACTTGTACATTGATTCTCTAATTATGCAGTTTATCTGAATATCATTGCTGATTACTACGAGGTGAGTAATCCGAGAACAAATGAGAGAAAGAATGAAAACCTTACTGTACTGCTGTGCAAGCATCAAAAATCTACAGTTCCTCACTCATTTTAACACTTGGATTTAGACTTGTGCATCCATTATTACATTTTATAGGGTTTTAATTTCGGAATCTGTTGACTTGTACATAAGGTCATCTTATACTCTGGTATATACAGTTTTTTTTTAATTGCATCGTTAACTAGCTGTATGTATTTGACAGTTTTAAGTGAAAATTCAAGCATTTTTCCCTAATCAGGACTTGTAAAAAAATTACAAGAAAATCCTAGCCAAGCTAGAGTTTTCACTGTGTGATTCCTTAAAACCCCTTGTAAAAGAAGATAATGGGATATGTGCAAATGACCTCTTAAGGACATTAGGCATTTCAGCTATATGGCAGTTCTGAATCCCAGTGACTTTTTTTTTTCAAGTCTGTTAATGGACAAATTCAGGCCATTAAAGCCAAACCTCACTAGCTTTGGACATGCATGTTTCAGTCTTGACTTCATTAGCACAGCATAAGTGGACTGTTTGTCTAACCTTTAGAAACATGTTTATAGGGTATTAATTAATTTTATAAAACTGCTTTTCCTAATGGATGTTGTAGTGGTGTGAAACCTACAGGGTAGACTGAAGTTTCATACCCCAGCAACAGTGCCCACCTATTCCTGTCGAATATTTACAGGCATGTAAAAGGAAATTATCCCTGCAGCATTCACCTAAGACAGTCTTGGCATTTCTTCTGAGTTGATGTTGATTGGTAGACCTCCCATGGGAAATTAGTAAAGGGCATTATCAGAATGTAGCCAGCATATTTTGGCTTCACTTTTGTTATTGTGGCTTAATAATGACTACACTCCAAGATCCTTCCAGATTGCCAAGCTTCTCACTTTAGCAAGGCTTACCCTCCAGGACACTCTGCAAGGGGACCTTGTTTCTGCCACTTGTATCTGCAGTCTCATCCTTTGAGTCACCACCCAAAGCTTATAATAGTAGGTGAGGATAGTAACCCAGATTGATTGGTAAGTTGAGAACTTTGCTATTGTGCCTGTGTTGTGGTCAAGCTCTTGATTCCGTCTACCTTTAGTAGTGCACAAAAACTTCTGGGTCCCATCTTCACTACTTAGATGAATAAGGCTGGCAGGACATACAATGGCAGTCATTACTTTTCCTGGCTACCTTTGCCGTTCCTCCTTACTCATGATGCTGAGCTCATCATAACCCCTCACAGCATTTCTTTTGCCAGTAGTTGTGTCAATGAGCGAAATTGTGAAAAACATTCCCAAAATACTCAAAACATAACTAGTATACAGGAAATAGTCTTTGTTTTTTCACTGTCTTTTTTTCCTCTGATTTATCTGCATATTACAGGTCAGTACATTCTATTTTTCTGTACTGAAATTTATTCACAGTGCTGTTTACCATTTGTGGTGTTCCCCTTCCCCTCCCTTAGACACACACTGAGCTCAGAAGTTTGTCATTGATGACTTTTCAGTATGAGTTTTGAACTGCTTGGCTTCACTGTCAGGTCTAGTAGGTCAATTTATGTAGATACGCACTGCAACAATATGTGGCAGGCCATCCTTGTAGTGCAGCATATGTGATGGACCTCCTCCCCAGCTAACATCTGGGTGAGTTAAGTTCTTTCCCTGCAACTGAATTTGGGTCGTGTAGAATTTCCTCATCATTCTGTCCTCATCTGCTTCAGGACTTCTGGTAAACTTGAAGGAAGAGGACGATGGCGGAGGTCTAGAAGCCTTGCAACGGGTTTCCTGAAGAAAAGGTGAGTGTAGCTTGGAAGCAGTTGGTTCTGGAGAAAGCAAAGGTACTTTGTCAAGGAGGAGTTCTTGAGGAAGCGTGTGATGGATCCAATGGAGTGATCGGGTCTGAAGTCGTTTGCACTTTAGGAGATGGAACCAAAGCTGAGGAAGGAGAGCAGTCGGATCACTTCCTTTGCTCTTTGGGTTTATCTTTTGACTTTTCCCACTTATCCCTTTTAGATTTCTCTGCAGGCTTCATGGTGGAAGGGGCACTCCAGAGGTAGATGCTGAAGAAGGAAGACCATGTCTTCACAGCTGGCCACTCTTCAATCCATCTGAAATGCCTCCATGAGTCAGATCTCTCATGTGGTGCTTCTAGATCTGCAGGTTCAGGTATTCCTGTTCATAGGCACACCTGGATGTGCTTATGCAACTTTGTGGTGCCCTTTAAGATAGCTTTCATCAATGCTTCCTTTGATTGATAAATCTTTTTTGGACCCAAGATTAATGAAACTGTCTCCAGGATGAAACAGGATGGGAAAACTGTCTGCTGTAGGAATTTGGTTTTCTACCCCCAGAGGAGTTTCTGCAGGAACCAGGAAGGGAGCAGAAAAATGTGGTTCTGAAAATCCTGGAGTTTTTCAAAGGACTCGTATAGAGACAGATCCCATCAAGGCAGAGGTGGGACCTCTGAAAATAGATTTCACCTGTGAGGCAGAGGAGGCTGACAGAAACATGGCTTCAGAGGTCTCTTTACAGAGAAGTCTTACCAGCACTCCTGAGAGAATTGTCCAACTGCTGCACCATGGAGGCAGTTGGGAGGCGCTTGTGTTTGTACCCAGACATCTGGGTGTCCATCACCAAAGTTGCCTGTGTGCACTGAATTATTATCAGAAGCTACTATATTCCATTTTCCTGTCTTCCAATAAACATATCCGAGAGGTTGCCCAGTATACCACCCCATCAGAGTAAGACACAGCATTAGAAATTAAAAAGCTGCTAATGTAAAAGAGTCATCCAAAAGATCCTACCAGACCAGCAAGGATTTAAATCTTATTAAAGGTTCTTCTTGGTGCCAAAGCAAAATGGGGTCCTCAGGCCAATGTTGGACCTAAGCTACTTGAACCAGTTTGCCATTCGAAGTTCCATATGGTCGCATTTCACTTCATCCTTCCACTATTGCAGAATATGATTGGATGTGCTTGATAGTACACATCCTGGAGATATGTCACATTCAACTAGACTGTCCCAGAAGTTCCTTCATTTCCGGCTAGGAGTCTGCCATTTTCAGTTCAGTGCCCTGCACTTTAGCCTCACCACAGCCTCCCAAGTGTTCACCAAGTGCATGGCAGTGTTCACAGCTCACTTGAGACTACTAGGATTACGGGTGTTTCCCTACATCAACTGACTCCTCACCTCTCCCACCAAGCATCTTTTGATTTATGCCAGAGCTTGCTTGCTCCACCTCTGTTTCTATATGACCATTACGGGCAACTTCCACAAGTTGCACCTTTGCCCTATACAAGTCCTGGAGTTCATAGTCGCTCACTTAAGACACTGTCTTCCAGATAAAGACTACCAAAATCGAGACTGTCCACTTTTCAAAATCAGGTATTTGATATTTCTCTCTTTTCAAACATCCCTGCCAGGTTGATTTTACAGTTCTGGGGTCCATGGCTACCTCAGTCACTCTTATCCCATTGTTGACTATAAGGGACGTCGGCAGTACAACGGTCAATAAGATGACAACCCATGAAATTCCCTATATGAATCACCAATATTTGTAGGGGAACATGTAACTGGGTGGATTTGAGCCCTGGAGGTGTGTCTCTCTTTTACCGTACTAAAGGCCATGGTGACCACAGATGCTTCCCAGCTGGTTTGGGGGGCAACTACCTGGGAAAGATGGTTCAAGGCACATGGTCCCCCTCAGAGGCCACTTTGTACACCAGTATTCTGGAGATGAGAGCAGTCCTCCTAATATTGCAGGCATTCCAGGACGTTCTTCCCTTGGGGATAATTGCTGTACAGATGGACAACATGTCCGTGGTCTGGTACATCAACAAAAGGGGGGAACCCATTCCTACTCCCTTGTGTTATGAAGCAATGTGTGTGTTGCAGTGGGCGAACTCTTCCAGCCACTTTTTAATCACAATGCACATTCTGGGAAAGTCCATCAGACTGAGCAGATCTGTTTTACTGCCTTATGAGTGGTCTTTCAGTTGGTCATTGACGCAGATATTTCATCAGTAGAGCCATCCATGCAGTGATTTATTTGCATCTCCCCACAATTACAAGTGCAGCAGGTACTTTGCACTGATCCCTCCAGAGGGAGAATCGCTGAAAGGGGTTGTGCTCCACGGTTGGCCCCCTGGTCTCCTTTATGCATATCTGCCGACTCCCCTTGGGCCAAAGTTTCTTCAGAAAGCATCCCAGTTGACGAGCAGAGTCATCTTTATTGCCCCATTCTGGCCTTGGCAAGTGTGGGTCCCCTTCCTTTCACTTCACATAGTACACCTTCCTTGAGTTCTAGTCCAGGCCCCAGATCTCCTGTTTCACATGTCTGGTCTGGCGCATCCCAGCATTGAAGCCCTTAACCTCACTGCAGTGTTTCTCCACTTCCAGTGATGGCTAGGCAGTCAAGACTTTCCTCCCATGTCCTTCACACTTTCATTTCTTCCCAGAAGACATCATCCAGGAAGATATATAAGAGCATATGGAAAAAGTTTAAAATTTGGGCTCACGAGAGAAATTTGTATCCATTCTCAGCTCCCAGTCCATCAATCTTGAATTATCATGCCTCAGTTTTCAGCAGTGGAGGAAAGTGTTTTCCATCAGTGTGCAACTAGTGACCATTTCACATTGACAAAAATCACTCTTCATTGGTCTTTCTCATGCTATGCAAAGCATTACTTAAGGGTAGTTTTTTTCCTTAGACTTCCTGTTACGGATGCCACTCCCCTTGGGAATTTACCATGCTCTTACAGGCTTTGACTTTGGCACCCTTTGAGCCATTGGTCTTGGAAAACCATTTTTCTAGTTGCTATGATTTCAGCCAGATAATTGTCTGAACTCCAGGCCCTGTCCTCTCAACCACAATACCTGATTTTTCATAAATACAGTTTCCTTGTGAACCCCTCCCTCTTTTTTGCCAAAGGTTGCTTCAGAGGCAGGGCTTAACCAGTCTATTTGCTAGTTTTCTTTCCCAATTTTTCGGACAAGGGGGAATAGATGCTTCACTCATTTGATGTACATAACTGAGATTTTATCTTCACAGAACAAAACCCTTCAGGAAATATGACCAGATTTTTGTGTCATTTTCAAAGGCAAATATGGGTAGCCCATGTCAAAACTAACCTTAGCCAGATGGCTCACTGATTTGATTGCATATCTTGTGTCTAGAAAGATAAATTAATGCCTCTGCAGAGACCTTCAAGGGCACATTCAACAAGATCTATTTCAACAACTTCTGCTTTTTTATCTAAGGCTTTAAGAGGATATCTGTGCTGCAGCCACCTGGTCCAGTGCTTGTACATGTATCGCTCATTACAAATTGGATATTTTCTCCAGGGACAGGGCAGAGTGTGACTCTGCATTTCTCCGAAATCTGCTATGACAACCACTCTGGGTTTCAAGCAGCTGGGGACTCAGGTTTTTGTCCCATAAGTTGAGAAACAGATGGAAAAGACATAATCGGATAAAAAATGTATTTGCGCTCCATAATGATGCATCTATGTTGCTTGTTTCCATCCTTCCTCAACCTCCCTCCCTCCATTCCCCTTTCGATATCATGGAAGATATATATACACTCTCTTCTAGTATGACCTGTGGTTATACCATAAGGATCTTTTCTCCTGCCTCAGCTCCAGATATATCACTTTTTTTTTTTTTGCCACTGTCCACACTTTTATGCTTGTCTTTATGTGGGATAATATGCGGTTACTCTGTAGTGCGTCTTAGAGGGCAAACTTGATCTGAGGTAGTGTGTAGTTTGGAGGGTATTATAGGTAAGGGGGAGGAGCCTGAGCTACAAAGCCTAAATCTGGAAAACCTGACTGAAGTCAGATCTGAAACTCATGAGCTGAGGAAGGACAGAAACAGGCAACGCAGATCCATCATTATGGTGAGTACATAACTTTTGTTTATCCCATGCACAAAAAAAATGGTAACTCAAAGTGTATTACAGCTTTTAAAGTTGTTGAGCTTCCAGTCAGTGGCCACTCTTTATGCTCAACAGTAAGAATTGGGCTTAAAATGTATTAAAATGGCATTAGCTTAAATTTTTGTTAGGGCACCGCGGTGGTGCAGCGGTTAGCGTTGCCGCCTCACAGCAAGAGGTTCTCCGGTTCGATTCTTGTCTGGGGTGCCTTCTGTGCAGAGTCTGCATGTCCTCCCTGTGGCCGCTTGGGTTTCCTCCGGGTGCTCCTGTTTCCTCCCACATCCCAAAGACATGCAGTAGGTGGATTGGACACTCTAAATTGGCCCTAGGTATGAGTGTGTACCTTCTGTGGAAGGTTGGGCGCCGGGCTGGCAACTCGACACCGTAAAACACCACTGTCAATCATGACCGGACAGATGATCCGCTGTGGCGACCCCTAACCGGGAAAAAGCCGAAAGAAGAAGCAGCTTAGATTTTTGTTAGATGACTTGTTTACACTTGAGTGCTTTGTAAGTCACATGTTCACCCACAGGGGGTACAGGAAGTGCCAAGAGTTTACAGTTGAGGTTGGTCCTTTGTATTTTGCTTCTGCCACCCTTGGGCTATTAGATCAGTTGAATGACTGGGCATTACTCAGACCTGGAACCTATGCAGCAGTGAAATATGTTCTTTATCAAGTACTTGTTTTGTAAAACTGTGTCTAATAATTATTCAAGCCCAGGGAGTAGGATTTTTTTTTTATTTATTTTTTTTTTTTTATGCATGTTGCTAAATGCCTTTTCTACTCCACTGGTAATTATTTTTCATGCCTTCTGAGTTAGGATTGCTTATTGTGTACTCGTGTGGTTGTACTTTACATCATAATCAGTTCAAGCAGATGTTCCCTCATTTCACAAAATAGTTGCTTCAAAAAATCACACTATTTACCTAATATTAATTCCTTTCTACTGAATTTCTGTTTTTTCCCTTGGATTGCTGCAAAATGTTTTGAATTTTTTTGCACCTTTCCCAGCTTGTTTAACTGCAGTGCATTCACACTGAATAGCGTTTGAAAGTTTTGGCAAGTGTAGTCTATGCATTTTGCCTCATACTTTTCAGTATTGTTCCTAACATATTACAGTAGGTAATTAATTTCATGGATGGTACTTCATTAAGTCAGGAAAGATTATTGAAGTGCTGCAACCAAAGTATTATGCCATTGATGATCCTGCATTTTGACAAGTTATTGTAGCTGTTTTTGTGCATGTGCATACATAATGTATTTATGTACCCCATGTAGGCATTCTTTGATCCCAAAGTATCATGGGTTTGCACCTCTATTGGACTGATTTGAGCAGTGTTTTCTGTGGCTGCCATTCTGGCAGTGGCAGTTCATTCCACACTCTTAACCGCAGTAAGCAGATGTTGTTCTGGTGTCATGGGTATGGATCTGACTGAGGGCTCCCCTATTCTCGGCTCTCCTTGCCAAGTTGGTTTTATACATACCAAATTCAAAACAAAAACCTGATAAAACCCCACACTCAAGGCTGCAGGGATTCTGACAAACCAGCTTCAGCAATCCAGAGCTTGTTAATAATGCGCTTTCATTTTATTCAGTAATAAAACTTAATCAGATAAACATAAAATGGCCTGACAACATTTAAGTACACTTTTAAAATATATGGCCAACATTTTCAAATCATGTGAGCAACTTAAAATCATGTGACAGCCGAATCATATGAGCAACTTGATGTGACAGCCGAACCCCTATGCAAATCCTGTCAAAGTCAGTAAAAATCACCAAGTTAAAAAAGTAAATGTACATGTAGTGAGAGCTTCTTTCACTTCTTGTTTCTAGGCAGTCTTGTCTGGGGGTGAGAGAATGCCAGGTGTTCATGCTGATGGAGAGAGTGCGGATGTCACGCTTACATATATCCTTGTAGCACAGTTTGGGTCACCCTTTCGAACTCTTTCTAGACTCCAGCTCAACAAAAAGGAGGCCTTCCGGTATTCGGCCATCCATCATGTGAGACATGACCCAACCAATGCATACATCTCTGTTTCAGGAGTTTGAACGTGGAGGTGGTAGCCATCCACTCAAGTGCTGTGCTGTTGGGGGTCTTGTTCTGCCATGAGTTACCAAGTATGCACCGCTTCTTCCATGACGTCAGTGGTATAAAACATGCAGCTGACTCCATTACATCAGTCTTTCTTGGTGTGCTATGCCCGAAGCAGAAGCATTTCGCAAGTGCCGGTCGGCCGACTCCTGAAATTTTCATTTTAGAGTTTCAGACCTGAAGTCTTCAAAAAGATAAGTACCCCGTTGGGGATCCTTTTTTCTTGCTGTAACCGATGTCAGAAAAAATTAACAATGGTCTTGCCTGTGGAAAGCAAATACTGCATAGAGCTTTTCGTTCTTACTGCGTCACTTGTTTAGGCCCAAACCACAACGTCCTTCGCTGTCGTTTTTGTGCCTTGTTCAACACCCGAACTATTCGTTGTCGGGCTATTTTTGTAGCTAAATACATTCATTCTCTATCTCCGTACTCCGAAATGGCTTCGTTAAGCCATCCGACTACCGATCTTCTGAAAAAAATGTAAGGATAAAGACAGAGGCAGACCGCATAGGTACAGAACTGCCTACGACACTTCCGTTAAGCTAGTCGCCAGTCCACCGGTACTCCATGACGTGCTTTCCCAGCCCCTGATACCTGCTACTACAGATTTGCAGGCCTCTGAGACCCTTTCGGAGTCCGGTGTGCTGCAAGATGCTTCTTTGACTATGGAACCTACGGATGTCTCTACGTTGGATGGGTCTAGAGTCGCTGCACAGACACAGACTTCTGAAGGTGTGTTCAGACCTACCGATTTTCATATTTAACAGACAACTTCGTTTCAAGCTAAGAATGCTGAATTCCTCAGGCCTAAAGCTTGCACTATGCCTAGAAAACCAACGACCAAAGTGCATTCTCATGCCCATATGCCTCAGAAATAAATGATTAGAATGGCTGAAGACCTTATTACCTTAATTAGGGGAAGCCAGCCTCCCCCCTCTAAGAGACCTAGAACTTATTTTCTTTCTGATTATTTTGATCAGGAATCTGATATCTCTGTTCCTTCTGACTATCAAGATTTACCCTTATCTACTTATGAGGATTCTGATGCATAGGATTCCATTCTGTCTGCTTCCCCTCCAGAATATTTTTCTTTTGGTGAAACGTTGCATACCCTTAGGGAGCATTTCCACTGGGAAAGCCAGGACTATTCTCAGTCCAAAAAGAGATTTTTTTTAAACCTGCCTCAACACAGGCATCTAGTTATCCCTCCTGTTCTGGAGATTGTAGATGTTTTCTTGGAATCCAGCCTTACTCCAGACACTTTGCCCAGACACTTTGCTTCCGGCTCCCAGGAAACCTGACCGGTACTACAGAGTACCTGACTCTCACAAATTCCTCTTCAAGAATCCTACTGCAGATCCAGAGGTCATTTCCCAAGGACCAAAAGGCATTAAGGCTACTACTGCCAAAAATCCTTCCCCTTCTGACTCTAGAGCTTTGAACCAATGGGGTAAGAAGGTATACACGTCTGCCACTTTGGCCATTAGGGCTTTAAATTGCCAGTTTCACATGTTAAAGTATCAGCAGCATATTATGGGACTACTTAAACAGAAAATGATGTTGATTCCTGATTGTGCTGACTTAGAAGGCATGCTTGGCTTAAGGAACAAAACTTGCCAGGTCATGTTAAAGCTAAATTACTGGATGCACCCTTAAACCAAGAGCACCTTTTTGGCAACAAAGCAGACGTCCTCAAAAGGATGGAGGAAAAAGCTAAATCTATGCAAACTGTTAAAGATTTCTTACAAGTACAGCCACCTAGATTCAGTAGGCATTGGCCTTCAAACAACTGGTCCTTTCCAGTACCTTCCAGGCCTTCAGTCCAAACACAGGAGCAGCAGACCAGCAAGACTTCAGTCTCAGGCTATGCACAGATCTAAGCAGTGGGGGGCTCCCACTTCCAAAGCAGGGAGTAGTAATCCACCTCCCTATGGAAAAATGGCACAATGACTTATCCTTAACTCTTCCAAGCCTTGCTCATCTACTTGCTCCTTTAGGAGGAAAGCCTGGGAACTCGTTACCCAAGCCAAATGGGTTTTAAACATAGTTTCCCTTGGATACAGATTCAACTTCCACTCACTCCCAACCCCAAGTGGATGGCCAGACCTCCCCCCAAACCAGTGGGCCGTGGCCCAAAAACAAGTGCTCTCTCTCCTCGGTATCAGAGCTATTCAACCTGTCCCAGCAGAACAAAGGGGACAAGGTTTTTATTCAAGACTGTTCCTAGTTCCCAGAAAAGAAAACTCCCAGCGTCCTATCCTGGACCTGTCTATTTGCAACACCTTTCTGGTGGTTCCAAAATTCAGAATGCTTAACTCTTCAACAGCTTCTTCCTATGCTAGCCAAGGATGCCTGGCTGGCAACCCTAGACTTAAAAAAACTTACCTGCACATCCCAATAAGGAAATCCTGCAGAAAATACCTACATTTCAGGACTGGCTCCATGCACTATCAGTTCTCTGCACTTCCCTTTGGCTTATCTACTGCACCCAGAGAATTCACAAAGTGCCTAGCTCCAGCCATTGCATTTTGCAGGCAGAGAAATATTCAAATTTACCCATACTTGGACGATTGCCTGATTCAGGCAGAGAGTCAGGACTTGCTATTACAACACCTGGCATTTGTAAAGAGACTTCTAATCTCACTGCGGTGTACACCATCAACGAGACGAAATCACACCTATTACCCTGCCAACAGATTGTATTCCTCGGAGCAAGCTTAAATGCAACTTCCCAAATGGCATTCCTCACTCCAGAGAACCAAGTTTACTTGACAACCTACTTCAAACTATTGGCCACAAAAACCCAGCTGTCTGCAAGGAAAATCCTGCAAGCCCTGGGGTTCGTGGCCTCTTGCATTCTATTAATTCCATATTCAAGACCGCATATGAGGAAACTTCAATGGTATCTAAAAAGTCTATGGTGTCAACATTCTCAGGACCTGGAAGGCCTGCTACCACAACAAGGGACTCCCTTTCACTCTACCCCCTGCTGCCCAAACCCTAACAACAGACTCCTCAGACTATGCATGGTGGGGGGGGGGGGCTCACATGGCAGGGCAGTGCATTCAGGACAAATGGAACCCAAAACAGATGCACCTGCATATCAATCAAAAAGAAATGTTAGCTGTACAGAATGCTCTGACAACCTTCAAAGACTTTATTCTTCCAGGGCAATAACTGGTAAAGACAGACAACACCACAGTTATGTGGTACATAAACAAGCAGGGTGGGGAACCCATTCCTACCCACTCTGCAGACTAGCCATGGCTCTGTGGAACACAGCCTTGAGCTACCAAGTGAACCCACAAGCTCAATTCCTGCCAGGCAAACTAAATTCACTAGCAGATGACTTAAGCAGAAATCTCATGGACTTGCACAAATGGAAACTGGAACCCAAACTATTCAAGCTCCTTGGGGAACAAATGGGGGGGGGGGACACCAGAGGTAGACCTGTTTGCCTCCCCTCACAACTACCAATTTTAATAAATTCTGCACCAGACTTTCCCACAGTCAAACTTGGAAAGTGGATGCCCTGTCCTTTATCTGGGAAAGCCTCTCAGTTTATGCCTTTCCCCCTTTGCCTCTCCTCTCGAAGGCTCTGCTAAAGATCAAACAGGACTAGCCAAGGACAATACTGATTGCACCAGACTGGCCACGCCAGCACGGGTACCCCCTTTTGCACAGTCTGACAGTGCTGCAACCATGGCACCTGCTTCATATCCCTTCCCTGCTGTCCCAACAGGCGGACCAGATTCTGCACCCTCAGCTTCAAACCCTGAACTTTGCAGCCTGGCTAATTCCTTGAGCTCGTCTCTAGCAACCCTCAGTAAGCAGGTGCTGGATGTCATTCTTGAGGCAAGGAGGCCTAGTACTAGAAAATCTTATTCAGAAAAGTGGAAGAGATACTGTTCCTGGAGCCAGGCTCAGGGGATGGGCACAACGGTGCCCAGTTTACCTCCTATTCTAGATTAACAGAAATGCTCCACAAGGACTTATCTTTCTCTTCAGTTAAGATTCATGCCTCTGCCATTTCAGCACATTATTATACGGAGACACCCTTCTTCTCTCATCCCCTGCTAAAACAATTCCTTAGAGGGACCAAAAATTCAAGACCCCCCCCAGGAGAGTTCCCACTCCAGCCTGGGACCTTAACTTTGTATTGGAAAAACTCACCCCCCCCCCCCCCCTTTAAACTAGCTGCTACAGCAGAGTTGAAATTCCTTTCTTGGAAAACAGCCTTACTTCTAGCCATCACTTCAGCAAGAAGAGTGTCTAAACTGCAGGCTGTCATGGCATTGGAGCCCTTCATTATCTTCCATGCGGACAGGGTTTCCCTCAGGACTAATCCATCCTTTATGCCCAAGGTGGTGTCTAATGTGTCTCTAAACCAGTCCATTCATTTGCGTGCTTTTTTCACCTAAGCCTCAAAATAAAGGGGAAAGGATACTGCATTCTCTGGATGTGCACAGACAGCTTAGATTCTATTTGGACAGGACTAAGGCTCTCAGAAAATCTGACCAGCTGCTAGTTAGCTTTGCTGCAGGGGCAGAGGTGAAGGCCATTTCAAATTTCCAAGTGGATAGCCTATTGGATCCATTTTTGCTACAATCACCATGGAAAACCTACCCCATAGGGGATAAGATCACATTCCACCAGGGCTGCATCTACTTCTACAGCATTTCTCAGAGGAGCCCCTTCCAGGGACATCTGGAAGCTGCTACCTGGAGCTCTGTACATACTTTCACCAAGCATTACCACCTGCCTAAGTTTTCGAAATCCAGAGCTGGATTTGCCACAGCAGTCTTACAGGGCTTGATTGCTAGCTCTAATGCTCTCTAACTACCTCCACCCTTTCTGAGCTTTGGGAATTAACCCAAATGTGATGACTGCAACAGTGAAACATGAAGAATATAATACAGTTATGTACACTTACCATAGATGTAGATGTTCCAGTGTATTCACTGTTGCAGTCCTGGTTACCCTCCCTCCAACCCCCTGACTTCTCTTGACTTTTACCTTTCCTTCTTGTTTGGCATATATTATATCATGTGTATTTGCTTTTTGCTGGGGGTGTTCCATACCATATAATTGCTTCCTATTGTAGGGGCACCTGACATCTGGGGCAAGAAAAACTGATGTAATGGCGTCCGCTGCATGTTTTATACACCTGACGACTTGATGTCATGGAAGAAGCGATAGCATCCGGCGCAGAAATTCGAAGACTCTGGTATTCAGGCCGGCTGAGGGCTACCTGCAGGCAGATAACCCAAATGTGATGACTGCAACAGTGAATACACTAGAACATCTACGTTTATGGTAAGTGTACACAACTGTACTTTGTGTCACCACTCTCAAAGTAAAGCTGAAGTATCCTCTCCAGGAAGCAGGTCTGGGCAAGTAAATTTAAAGAAACAGCTGATGCCCAGCAGCAGATTCCCGCTGTCCATGCCACTGATGTAATCGAAGCAGAAAGGCAAGGCTAGTACAATTTGGCATCAGGCTTGTCACAGAAGCTGCCAGAGTTAGGTTGAGTGCAACCTCAAACTGCCTTACGGGCTCAGTCATCGGATTTTTCTTCAGGGGTTTACTCCCAAACCCTTCACCATGACTAGGTATTTCTGCTAGACAGCAGGGGTTTTAAATCATAGTTTAGCTTCTCTTAAGGGGGTTACCTTCTTAAAGCAACTGGTTTTAAGGTACCAGTCACCCACCTTTGCCCCTTCTCCTGTCAGTACAGACAGTTTCCATGACTTAGAAACTAAGGCATGCATGAAGGCCAGGAGCCGGACATGGTTTTTCAAAGGCTATTAGAGGTTTTGGATCATTTCTTAGATAGTTGAAGCTTATCCTCACTACCACCCACATCACAGCATCAGCATGTCTTATTGACAGACTTGCAATTCAAGGCATTCTTAAATACGATCAGTTTTGTGTACTCTGTATGTCTGATGATGCATGTTTTGTTATTGAAACTGTGTATGTGCAGTACATGTAATTGGTTTAGTAGTGTACTTCACTGCTGCTACTGTAATTCTCCTTCATTTGCTCAGAGAGACCCCTTTTGTGAAAGTTATATTGACCAGACTACTTACCCGGTTGCCTGTATGGAAGTAAATCACAACAAATGTGTGTGGTCAGTATGTGTTTATTTATATGTATAGATCTATATTTATCTAATTTTATATATATATATATATATATATATATATATATATATATAAAATGTATGTGTATATATATATATATATATATATATATATATATATATATATATTATACCCATGTATATATAGAATACGTCTGTGTGTGTGTGTATGTGTGTGTTGCATATAGCACTGGTTGTATAATGTGTTTATATATAGCATTGGTTGTATAACATGTATTTGCTGTATGCCTTTATGTATTCACACGTCCATATATATTTGTATGTCTAAATATATAAATCATAGGAAGTTTGTAGGCTAATGGCCATAGGGCCTTTACAAGCCTAGCCAAGTTCTACCCATATTTCCATGATCGGCACGTATTGCTCCTGTCCAAGAGGGACAAAGGTGGAATCTCCATTGTGAATTTACAGTTACCCATCCAGTCGTCCAGATTGTGTTTGATGAGGGCCAATGAGGTGCTCTGTTTGACATGAAGTGGGAGTCTGTTCCAAAGGTGTGGTAACCCCTGGGAGACAAATTAAAGGTCTTCAGAGCTAGTAACCAGTGTACCATTTGACTTGCGGATATGTAGCATTTCCAGTAAAGCAGAGTCAGAGGTTGCCTTGTATGCAAGGCAGAAGATCGCTTCTGAGTAGTCTGTATGAAACAGAATACAGCGACAATGATTTCAGACAATTCACATAGGACAGATCCTGAAGACCTTGGATTTTCCTTGTGCAGAACCTTTGTGGTCTCTCCAGTTGCTGCAGGTGCTTGGAAAGGTACATACCAAAAGGGGTGTTGCACTCAATTATTGGCCTTATGAGTGAAGAGTACAGGGAGGGTTGTAACTTCTTGTTTTCTGGAGGCAGTGTCCTTACTTATGAGATGAGCAGTATAGAATGCTGTTCTTACCACTGTGGAGGCATGGTGGTTAAAGGTAAGGTTGCTGTCAACCTGTGTGCCCAGGTCGCTCACCACTGAGTATGTACTTAAGTGTATATCTTAGTGTATCTGTATAAATCTCTCTCTGTATATGTCTACCTCTCTATAGTGATTCATTAAACATAGAGGATGGGTAGATAGATAATGAACGCACACACTTATAGCCATGTGTGTTTTGGAGTGAGCATGTATACACATTCTCACTCATACACAGGCACACGAGATAGTAGTAAGGTCAAAGTGCAACAGCTCCTGTTACTGGAAAGGGCAACATACCAGCATTCATGTCACTGATCTTTTATTGCTTGTTTTACAAATGACAGTCTTAACTTCTTATATGCTAGTTGGTAATCTCAAGTAGCAGAGTATTATTACCTTAAGTCAGATAAACTTTGAGATAATTTTACTTGTGGTTTCAGTACATTCTCTGACCGTACTGCATTTTTTAGGATAACTGTTGCTATATATCTAGTATTTAATATAAATAAATATATTTTTTATATTTTCTCCTGCTCTTTGGTTTGTTTCCCTTATTTCTCCAATGTGGCATTATTCTGCCAGTGCCTCGTCTACTCCTGCATCTACTAAAATACATGTATAACTAAAATAATCTCTGTGTTATCTAAGTAATTGGCAAAGTTTTATGTTCTGATGCCACCTCTTCCCAAACATCAGCACTGCATTGTCGGTTTATTCTAGTGTTTTTAAAACTGCCAATGTTTACCACCTCCTGTCTTGACTTTTGATTCAACAATGGTTATCATGTGATAGTTGTCATACTTCCCAGATAAAGACCTCCATGAAGGAATGTGCAGTAATAGAGAGTTCACTGTCATGCATTGCTGTCATGATAGTCCCATTATTTAATTTATAAGTTGAATTTAATACCATCAAGGCCTCATAACAGTTGCAGTCATTCAAAGTTTAACAGTGAGCAGCTCTGATGCAAGGCAAAATTTTTTTGCTCAAGTAGTCAACCCTGTTTTTGGCTCCTTTATGCTCAACCGAAGCCTACATTATACATACAACTTTACCACCAGGAGTCCGCAGTATTAACTGCTATGTTGTGGATATGTGCTTTAGTTTGTTATATGTATACTGATTTTATACTAATTGGCTTAATGTTACACACCAGGGTGCTTAATTTGGTGTGCCAAACTGTGTACCTTTTATGCTATTTTATACTTATTTAAGATAGACAGCTGTTAATGGATAACTGCATTGCATATGTGTAATTCTTTTTTTGTAAACAAGAAACATCTGTATTAAATTAGTACTTACGATATAGGCAGTCATACATTTATATAAATGAAAGCTAACCATATTGACATATTTTATTTGCAAACATTATACATCACTTCTAGTCAAACATTACATAGCTCATTCAAATCATGCCTTCTTTCAAACCTCATTTCTCCTGCAAAACAGTCTTCTGTGTGTATTGTTCCCAGAGTTGCCATTTTTATTCTACGTAATTTGCTCTTAACCTTTTCTAAAGGTCCCTTTTCTAGTCATTTTTTATCTTTGTTACTGTATTCAGTACTTCTAGTACAGTTGATTTAGACTGATTTCCATTTTCTAGTAATTTCTTTTTTGGCATCCACAATAATTAGACTTAGCAAGGCCATACTATGTCTAGGCAATTTTGATTCTGTATTCCAGCTCAGGAAAATCACTTCCCCAGTCAGTCACACCAATCCACTCACCCAGTATCCCTGACAGTGCAGCCAGCAGGGAACTTTCCAAGTCTGCCAACTTACAACATTCCCTAAAACACATTCACAGTCACCTTTGTCTTCCCTATTACACTTCCAACACTTGCTAATTACCTGAGGAAGAATTCCTTGGAGTCTGCTTTGGGAATGAAAACCCCTACACAGACACTTCCAAGCAAAGATTCCAAATCCTCTAGACCCCATTGCATAGCTGGGAGCCACGCATACACGTCCCACCATTGTTACTGTGAGAATTGTTTATCTAGTCTCTTCCCAATCTTTTCTAATCGTTACTGATTGTTTCTTGTAGTTATGCAATGTTTTGTATGCTCTACTAATGAGCCCTTTTTAACAGCAGTTTCTGTTCTAGGTTTTACTAAAAACTCTAAAAGTGCTGCTCTTTCGTTTAGGATTCCCCTGTTTCTTTCTATTTTTGGACAAACTGAAACAAGATTTGAAGGATGCATCTCTGTTACTAGGCAAATCAAGATAGTAAGTCAATGAATGTGATTCCATAATTCCCTGCAGCTGAACACAGACAGGTAGGTAGGTACTGATGAAATTTTAACTCACAAATAATTTTATCATAGCTGCAAGGGGGACATAATGGTATGTAACTAAAACTGAGATCCTTTTTTGCTCTGCTTTAGCTAAATGGGGAAGAATGGTGAACATTTGCCACACATTAATCTCTAGTGGCTGAAGATCACCATTCTCATTGAAAGAGTTAATCTTTTATGAAACAAAAACAAATGAAAATCCTTTCACAAGAAAGAGCAGCATTCATAAGTTGAACCATTAGTAGTTGTAAATATGATTTATTCTTCCTAGCATGATAGATATGCAACATGCCATTTCACATTTATACACTTCTTTCATCGTGGCATCAACACATGCTAACAAACCACTTACTTGACCAGGTCACTGAATGGTATTGACAAACCCTAGTAACCACTTCTGCAAGGCGGATATGATGTTTTGTCTTTTTGGCTTTTTCCCGGTAAGGGGTAGCCACAGCGGAACTCCGGTCCGCTAATGATTGGCAGTAGATTTTTTTTTTACGAAACGCCGAGGTGCCAGCTTGACGCCCAACAGTCAACGAAGGCACGCCCATTTACACATGCATGTCTTTCGAACGCTACCCAACTGCGGGGAGGACATGCAGACTCCACACAGAAGGCACTCCCAAGCCACGCTGAGAATCGAACGGGAGAACCTCTTGCTCTGAGGTAACTACGCTACCGCCATACCACCGCGGCTAATATCACATAATGCATCATTATTCAGTTGAGCGAATCCATAGCACTGACCGATAGGTGTGTATGCAGCACTGCCATGCTAGAAATCCTAACATGACAACAATGATAAGCTTTCCATAAGGTCTGACGGTACAATTATGTGCAATCCTAACTATGCAAGAACATATATCCCATGACAGTGCATTTTTATTAAGTAGAACATTTGTCTATCCAAACAACTAGGCTGTAGGTCTCATGCCAGTCTTACAACAAACAGTGATCCCACACTTTCTATCACCTATTATGATTTTGCTTATATTTTCAGTTCCAGACCGAGTCCAACAAAGCTGCACTCCACACTTAACATGACAAAGTTCTTCCACTCTCTAGTCTGCTGATGCTGCATATACTAAATTTAATGTATTAGTAAAATAACTGACTTACCTACCTAAGTGTGTAGGTTTTATGTAATTCTGACACCACAGCCTCACAAATATCAACATTTGGGGCTGGCCTTATATTAATTGGTGCTGTAGGCTTCATGGTGCCCCCCACACACAAACACACATCACTGTGCCCTCCTGTCCCCACCATCCTGGCCTAGCTAGTCCAGCCAAGATTTTTTTCTTTTTCTCACAGCTCTTCTTACTCTTTCATTTTTTTCTTGCACTTATTCATTCAATATATGCTAACTAGGGAAGATTGCATGCCAATAACTGTAGAGGAAATAACTGTAGTAAGCCAGGGGTCTGGGGGCTGTAATAATCCTATCTGCTCTGAGTTACATGTCATAGATTTTTTAAACAACCTGATTGATGTAATAATGACCTAAAAAAATTCAGATTGAGGAAAGAAATTCAGTTTTATTCTTCAGCTTTGCTTTTCCTGCATCCTTTCAACACACCCTAATTGACCAAGACTGTACTTTGAGGGAAAACAACTCATTAAGCTGTGGGTCCGGAGCAGACTAGGTCACCACAAGCCATGAGGACTTTAGATGATCTGATATGCATTTTGGAGCTTTCCCCCAGCATTTTGATCTTGTGATGGCTGGAAGAAAACCCATGAGGAAACAATTCAACCTTTTATTTCAAGGAAGAAATGAATTGCTTCCAAGGCTTAATACTCAAAACTAACAAAATAGTTCATAATATACCAATACAACTCTTGCCAGTGATACATTTCTGGGACTAGTACCTGCCTCCCTACTCCCCAAAGAAATAATTTTCTGTGCACCCCTGGTGCTAGAGAGGGATAAAAGTGAAGGTCCAAATTGTGCAGTCATATTCATTTCTAGTTGCTTTTGTCTTACACAGCATGCCTGCTCACTGCAACCCAAAGGACAGCCACTGTTTATCAGACTGGGACAAAACTGAAAAAATAAAAATGAGAGCATATTTCAGCCTGTTGTCAGACGTATATATCAACATTCTGCTACGCTACACTCCCACAATAGTCATCGGAATACAAACTTGATGTTTGATTTTGACTAACGTAAAAAAAATGAACATATCTGATATTTGAGGAAAGTGAAAAAAATGATGACAGTAATGTTTTTAACTTGTTACGTCTAGTCAGTACATTGCTCCTATATAAACTATATTGACCATCTGTATACCTATGATGTTTACAAGAATACTAAAGGAAAAGAAATATCAAGGACTTTGTACACTTTGATCTCCACCGTACATAACACTATTTGTTCTCTGTACCCAAGCCTATATAGGTTGTGGGGGATCTCTAGTGGCTGTTGGACCACTGATCAGTAAAGTCATCACTACTTCTCTTACGTTTGGAGTGTTTTCCTCTTCTCTAGAGAGGCACTTGATTTCCCAGTCTTTAAAAAGGCTGGCTGTGATCTTGATTATCTTGACAATTATAATCCTATCTCAAAATTTCTGTTTTGGGCAGGATTCTTGAGAAACTGGTTTGCATTCAACTGGAGTTGTTTTTAAACAGCTAGGCAATTATAGACCCATTATTGTCTAATTTTAGGACTAGCAACAGTACTGAGATACCTCTTACTAGAGTTTTTAATAATCTACTTTTAAGAGATCATAAGTGTTACAAAGTTTTGTACTTCTTGATCTCACATTAGCATTTGACTTAGTGGATTGCTGTATTCTTTTAGATTGTTTAGAGTTTCTGGAACAGCTCTTAACTGGTTTCCCAGAGGGTGATGTCATGACTTAATTCTTCCTCCTCCCATCCTTTGGTTTGATGGATACCAAAGGACTTCCATCCTTGGCTCACTATTGATTATTGCCGCTAGGTGATATTCATTTGAGAGTTATACAATATCATTGCTCTGCTGATGACACACAATTTTACTGGTCTTTCCATAGGGAATCTGTCTCTCTCATTATTTACTTCTCTTAGTGTCTGGAATATATCCACAACTGGATCTTCATAGGTTCATAAGTAAGTAGTAGGTTAGCTGTCCTTGCAGGCCATTTCAAGCCTAACCAGCTTCCCTTTTTGTGCTTGTATTAACCCATCCTATTTGGGGTTAGATTGGTCTTGCACATCCTATGGTTACTAGTTCTATTTTACCTCTGGTGAGAATACCATAGATAATCTGAGGGGATTGAGGGGACCCATATTTGAGATAAAGCATTTAGGTTCTGCCTCTTTCCATTAGTAGTAGTACAGGGGGTAGTCTTGGGATAAAATTTCTGTTTCCATTTCATAGATCCAAGTTGTGCGTGAATATGGATATGGATGAGCTTTGTTTTATGTGGATGGGAAGTCTGTTCCAAAGCAGCGGTATCCTCTACGAGGGTCTGTGTTCGATGCAACTTTTATTCAATGCTCGAACGGCTAGCACACTAACATTAATCATTGGACTTTAATATTACCAGAATTACTTATATTCGAAAAAAAAAAATCATCAAATGGCCATAGTTGGCTAGCATAGAGGAACCACAACATACAACTTATTTACTGGTAACTTAGCTATAAGAAAACCTGCCCTTTCCTCAATTTAGTGCGACCTCTGGGTTGGTATATATAATTAGCAGGGGGTGGGGGAGTGCAGCAAGTAGTATTTGGTCAAGATCAGACATTACTTATGTGGGGATCTGCACCCCCCACATCCCCCGCTAATTATATATACAAATTCTGAGGTCACACCAAATTGGGGAAAGGGCAGGTTTTCTTATAGTTAGATATCGGTAAGTAAGCATTTCGTTGCCGTTCCACTGTGTTGGCCATCTGTGTCCGTTCAGTGATTTTTTTCGAATATAAAAGTGTTCGGTAATAATTATTTTATTTATTGACATTTGTTAACTGAAAAAGTCCACTGGGTAAGTAACACATTTTCAGTGGAGGCCCGGGGAGAAAAGCTCCACAATTAAACAAAAAGATATAGAACGATGACAAACAACTTTCAAGTATCAGATTAAACAATGTTACAAGATTAAAAAAATTAAGCAATATATAGCAATATTAAACGGAGTAATCAGAACTTCTATAAACTTTGGTAAACAGTTGGTAGTGTAGTACAATAATTTTGAGTTGTTACTTTTGGCATAGCAAGAAAAAAAAATGGCAGTTATTGCTGAAAATCAGTTACAGGAGTAATAGTACAAGACTGATGCTGTCTGGGTAAGCATTATTTAGAGCCTGTGGAACTGGGTAAGTATTAAGCAGTGCTGGTTTTATGGTGGTTTGCTTGATTTACACTGGCATGTGAGTTTGTCAAGGAGATAAGCTTTTAATGCTACTTTGTTTATCTTTGTGCAGTCTATCTGGCTAATGTGGGAGGGTAAGGAGTTCCATTTCTTAGCAATTCTATATGAGAACAAGCATTGTCCAGCTCTTTTATTGGGCTTGGTTACACTTAGTAGTAATTTATTGGAGGATTTAAGGGTGTGTGAAGGAATAAGTTTGTTTTGTTGATGAAAGTGCTGGTCAGTTATTTGGTCTATAAATTAGTTTATGGGCTAGCATTAGTTGGGTATAGCAGAGATAGTTTGGGAAATCCAACAAGTTGAGTTCAGTGATTACTTGGCAGTGGTGTAAGCGGTTAGGCTTTCCCAAGGCGAATTGAGCTATTTTATAATAACAGGACTGATGTTTGTTGCTGAGGGAAGAGTGGAGGTTAGTAAAGATAGCATTACCGTAAAGTAAGGCAGAGATAAGTAAGGTACTTGCCAGTTTTATTTTGGTGTTTTTGTCCATGTACAGTTTGACAATAAAGCTTGCCAAGTTTAAAATGTGTTTTCTTTATTGCATTGAGAATGTGTGTTTCAAAGGAGAGTTTGTCATCAATTGTAATGCCGAGTAGTTTGTCAGATTTTACTGTTTCTATTTCAGTTTTGTCTTTAGCGTAGATTTTAAAATCTATGTCTGGAGGTTTTGAAGAGAATAGTAGAATTTTTTTTTTTTGAGGTTTAATAGCAGTTGAGAGTTATTTAGCCAAGATTCAATCTCTGTAAAGGCATTTTGAGTGACTGTGAGGAGGTCAGTGAAATTGTTTGAAGTAGAGGTTATAGTCGAATTGTCAGCATGTTGGATAACTTTTCCTAGTTGTGAGACTTTGTGAAGGTCATTAATAAAGATGTTAAAAAGTAAGGGACCCACAATGGATCCTTGTTGGGACTCCTATGTTGTTAGGTAGATAATCAGATTGGACGTTATGCCATTTTACATATTGCTGTCTAGGTGTGAAGTAAACCAGTTGAGGGATGTGGGAGCACAGTCAAGTTTTGTTAATTGAAACAGAAGTTTAGTATGTGAGACTGTGTCAAAAGCCTTAGATAAATCCAATAGGATTACTGATGTAGGGTGACCTGTATCTAAGGCATTATTGACTG
Source organism: Protopterus annectens (assembly GCF_019279795.1). Lineage (NCBI taxonomy): Eukaryota > Metazoa > Chordata > Ceratodontiformes > Protopteridae > Protopterus > Protopterus annectens. The sequence goes on from NC_056738.1 coordinate 387,661,475, forward strand.
TATTGGTAAAGGAGAGCAGTGCTGTAACAGTGCTGTGCCCTGGCCGAAAGCCATGTTGAGTGGGAGACAGGAGATTATCAATGAGGTACTTGAGTAATTGTGTGTGTACACACTTCTCAAGGATTTTGGATAATGTATAGAGATGGGGCAATAGTTTGAGGGTCATGAGAGTTTCAGCCTTTATGCTGTGAAGTAATAATGGACTTTTTCCATAGGTGTGGGACATAGCCTTCTATGAGAGAGTGGTTTATAAGAATGCTAACTGGGTATGCAGTTGCATTTGCTGCTAGTTGTAAGTATTCTGGGGGAAGGATGTCTGCGGAAAGAGAGCAAGGTTTGAGTTTTTTTAGTGCGGTAGCGTTGTCACCTCACAGTAAGACGCTGTCCGGTTTGATTCTCAGCTAGAGCGTCTTCAGCGTGGAGACATGCGTGAATGGGCGTACCTTCGTTGAAGGTTGTGCGTCAGGGCTGGTAACTTGGCACGTAAAAATCAACTAACAATCATTAGCGGACCGGAGTTCTGCTGTGACGACCTCTAACCGGGAAAAGCCGAAAGACACAAACAAACAAACATATGAGGGATGTGGGTATAGGTTGAATAGAAAATGAGTGAATAGCTGGAAGATTGGAGTTTTTGTTTGGAATTAGTGGGCCATTGTCAGTTTGACTGGTATAATTTGTATTTTGGGAGTATGGGTCTGGGCTTGCTGCCGAGTCTTTGATTAGTTTTTGAATGGTGGTGATGAAGTGGGTATTAAAGTCATTGGAAATTTGTTGAGGGATCTTATCTGGTGTGGGAGAAGGATTTTGTAATGTGCCAGGATTGAGAAGGGTGCAGACTAACTTCCGGAATTTTTTAGGATTTTTTTGTAGGGTGGTTAGCCTTGAGGAGAAATAATCCTTTATGTATTGTAGTTTCTTGGCTATATTTCTTAATTGTTTGAAGGTAGTTTCATTTTGTTGTATTCTTTGTGCCAAGTTTTCTAAGCTTTGTCTTTCTGAATGATGCAGTGCTTGGTCATTTTTGTTAGCCATGGGGTTTGATTTACCTGTGTTCGCTTGATACGTATGGGGGCAAGACTATTAAGCATATATAAAAAGAGCTTAGTAAAGTAATCAACTGCCTCGTCTAGAGTGTGTGTTTAGTAGGAGCCAGTTTGGGGTTTTTAGAATGCTTGAGAATACATTCTGGTCAAAGTGAGTTGGGTTTATGGATGATTTAAAGGAGTGACTTTTAAGTATATGGGGATGGGCCCGGTGGGTGTATGCTGGGAGATTGTCATTTAGTATATTGGGTACGGTTCCAGAGTTAAAGTAGTTATGGGGATGGGTAACTAATAGTCTGTAATAGATACTGATCCTGTAGATAGGCCATGGGTGGGAGTATTGATAAGCTGATTAAAGCAGTGTAAATTTACGCTGTTTGCTGGGGAGTTGGAGGTGAGGTTGTCAGTTAATATTTATGGCTTTTAGAATTATAGTTTTATTTGCTATATTTAGATTTATCCATGATAGAAATTCTTCTAAAATGGGAATGTTCTGGCCTGGATGGATATAGACTACTGCAACAGTTATATCCTACTGCAACAGTTAGGTGTTTATTGTTGTGTATTTGAAGAGTAGTTAGGAGAAATTCTAGGTTTTGAAAGGTAGGGACTGGTTTTGGGTGGGAAGTGAGATTTAGGGAATTTTGGCATATTAATGCAACACCACCACCCTTTTTGTTGAGTCTATCCGATCGATTTATGTTCTAGCCTGGAGGGAGAATTTCAGTATCTGAAATATGTGGCTTTAGCCATGTTTCATTTACTGCAATAATAATTGGGGTGTGAGTAGTTAGCCAGATATTAAATTTTGTAACTTTATTACAGATGCTACAAATGTTTGTTATAAAGTGTAATTGGTTTTGCTTTGGGTTTTTGTAGGAGTTTTTGGGAATGGTTCGGGCAGGGGTTGAGGTTTGTGTTAGAATTCTGGGAGTGGTGTGGGCTGGGATTGGGGTGGATGCCCCGACATGTAGTAAGTGTGAGAAGAAGGTGAGTTATAGTTTGAGCTTGATCATGTTTAGAAGGTGGTCTAGGATATTTGATTTTGATATAGAGACGTTTTGTTTGAGTGAGAGTAATGGTATGAGTTGCAAGTAAAGAAGGGGAGATGTTAGAGTAGCTATTAGTGTTGTCTGTGGTGAGGAGTAGGTGCTGGATGACTGTGGTGGTGGGATTATGGTAGTGTATATAGAGTTGGTATTGTATAATAGGCCTAGAAGAGCAGTGCACAAGAGAATGAGTAGTAGGGATTGTGTATGTTGTAATTTATTAGTAAGGTGAGTCTTGTTGAGGAAGATAGCAGTGTATGTAGGAGGAGTTATGTAGGGGAGTGCCGTATGAGCTGGTGGGAGGGATGCTAATGAGATAGTGATTGGGTAGGGCTAGGGAAATATAAATGTAATCAGAGGGGGTGGTTGGGAAATGGGGGTAGGGTTAGGGAAATATAAATGTAATCAGAGGGGGTGGTTGGGAAATGGGGGTAGGGTAGGGGAGCGAAGTGAGCCCGGAGCGAGTTGCACCAGACATTGGAAGCCCTATCTCCACACAGGTAGAAAAAGAACAAGGCAATAGACTAAGGTATTTAATTTAGTGGGTCAAGAAGGCTAGCATGTATCTTAGTATGGTAGAGGCTGTGAAGAAAAGAAAGAACAAAAGTCAACTAAGGGGACTGTATAGTATTACCTAGGCCAGAAGGTGAGGGAGGAGGCCATGAAGGCAAGTAAAATATTTCTAAAAGTAACAGAAAGGTAGAAAAAGCAATTGGAGGCCGAGTTACTGAGATGAAATGTATAATAGGGGAGCCCTGGGTACCGGGAGAGCAGAGAACAGACAGGGGAGCACTATGAAGGTTAGTTGTAGGACCTTTCTCTATTTACAGTGGCCTTGTACAGTTTGTTGGGTAAAGGGTGGTAGATGGGTGTCAGTACAGCAGTGCTATAGGGATAGAAGCAAGTTAAAGAAGGTAGAAAAACAGGGTCACACAATAACTAAGCAGCAGAGTTCAAGAGGTAGGAGCAAGATGGGGAAAGGAGAAGGACTGAGGTTTCTTTGCAGCATGCTTCTGTGGCTACAAACTAGGATAAAGCAGTTAATGGTTTATTAAAATAAACACAGAGGAAAAGGAAAGGCAAGAATATTAAAAACATATTTGAGAGTAGTAACTCTTACCCAAACCACAGATCAGGTTCTATGAACAAATGTGGCAGATGTGACTATTGCAGTTGCATAAAAGAAGGCAATATTTTTGACATTAATAATATTGAAATCAGAATCAATCAGAAATACAACTGTAATTCAGAGAAAGTGATTTACTGTGCCATGTGTACCACCTGTTCTTGCTTTTACATAGGCAAGACTGATAGAAAGTTAAAAAATCGCATATACGAACACCTATATGACATAAGGAATAAAAAAGAACCAATTTCTCTTAGCAAACATGTTTTGGAGTATAATGACCATAAGTTCCAATTTTTTATTATAGACAATATCAGTACCAACATGAGGGGTGGTGCATGGTCACTATTACTTGAGAAAAGAGAATTATACTGGCAATTGTGTTTGAATGCCGGGAACTGGCCAGGCCTGAATATTTCAGTTAGCCCAATTTTAAAACTAAAGGCACTACAAAGATAAAATGTGTGTGTGTGTGTGTGTGTGTGTGTGTGTGTGTGTGTGTGTGTGTGTGTGTGTGTGTGTGTGTGTGTGTGTGTGTGTGTGTGTGTGTATATATATATATATGTACATATATATATTCTCCATTATGCATTTTAACATTTGAAATAATTCACATGTTCAGTATTTATGTTGTGTATTTATTTCTCTTAACATTTTCTACTATATCTAGTTTTTTGTATTTAATCACACATATTTATTGTTTAACACATTCAACATATTTAAATATTTATTGTAAATTGTCATTTTTATGAAGCAGTGTTTATATATATATAGTGTATTTTTAGGGTGGTCTGTTCCATGAACCTTTTCAGTTTGTATAGTTTGTCTGCTTTTTAAATTCATTGACTGTAAATATTGTGCTTTTAATGACATAATTGATCAGTTTATAACTGGGTGGAACTTCCTGTTTGGACTGTATAAGAAGGAAGTAACTATGTGGGGTAAATTGTCTGAAGTCTAGATCTTTCTGGACGAAAGCGCTCATCCTTGGATTTTTTTGTCTGAAGTTAATAAAGTGGATTCTGCATTCTACAACTGTGTGGTGATTTGCAGCCTGCAATACTTTGAGTGGGTTCAATTCAGCTACTACTTCTGGCTTTTGTGTTTATCAAACACAGAGTTGGGCATACAAGATGCTTTATTTGAATATTTGGTAGGGGTCTCCTGCGATGCTGTAAGGGTATTGTTGCTGTTTAGTGTCCTACAGCAGGCTTTCTACACTTGGACAGATGTGATCTTCTAGGAGGCAGGTTGTACTAAGAAATGGAGGAAAGTAAAAGCTTTCATTTAGCAGAAAAGCCCAGAGGTTGGCTGGCTATATATATCCTATAAACATACTCTATATAAGAGACAGAGCAGTAACAACATTACATAATACAGTATTTCCTGGGGATATGAGTGTTTTTAAATGTATAAGGGATGTCAAAAGACTCTATTGTTTGTAACAGTAGTTTACAGCAGACTTATACATCAAGCAAAGCATTGTTTCAATGCCAGTATCTTACAGTACATCAGATATCAGTCACACCAAACTAATATAAATATTAAAGCTTGGTGGTTACTGTTAGAGTATTAACTGTTCAATGCAACTTTTATTCGATGGCTGAACATACACCCCCTCTGCAAGAAATACCTGTCAGGCCAAATGTTCTGTTGGTGTTTCGGAGGATATTTAGATCCCCAGACTGATTATTTCTGTGCCATTTGACTTACTGATGTGCAGTAATTCCATCAGTATTGAATCAGAGGCTGCCTTGTATGCCAGGCACTGGTCACCTCTTAACAGTCTGTAGGATACAGAGTATAGTGACATGATTGGTTAGTCCATGTAAGACCTATTGCTTAGGCTTTGAATGCTTTCAGTAAGATATCTCTGTGGGTGTTCCAGTTGTTGCCTGGTCTGGACAGATGCTTGCCAAAAGGGGCATTATACTCAGTGATTGTCCTAATGACAGCTGAATAAAAGGGGACAATGGCATCCCTTTATCCAGGCACAATCCCTTTGTTGATGAGCTGTGGAATATAGAAAGACTTTATGATGAGGGACTCATGTTGGTTGAAAGTTAGGTCACTGTTCTCATAGGTTCCCAAATCCTAAACATCTTGCTCATCTGTTAGAGGTATATGGTTTCTGTAGTAGTTCCATTTGCTGTATGACTTCCCAAAGAGTATTCTAATGCACTTTTTGATATTCAGTTTCAGTGAATGATTTTGGCACCAGTTATTTATTGGGTACAAACCTTCCTGCAGGATAGCCAAATCATTTGGAGATTCAATGTCTGCCCCTAGCTTGTAGTCTTCTGCAAACTTAGTCAGCCAGAGCCTTTTGGTACTGACTTTTACTTCAGCAAAGTAGATACCAAGCAAAAGAGGTATCAGTCCAGAACTCTGGGGGACCACACTGGTGACTGGTCTCTGTGAAGTTAACTTCCGCTATTATAATTTCCTGCATTGTATCTGTGAGCCAGTTTGTAATCCATTGGGTGATGTAGGAGTTTATTCCCTTTTTATTTAGCTTTTTTCTGCTATGCCTAAGTGGGGGATTGTAAAGACGCTCTAGCTATGTCAAGAGTATGTAGTGTGTACCATTTTACCTTCATTCATTGCTTTGGTGACCTTTTCAAAAAAGTCCATCAGGCTGAGTAAGCATGACTTGCTCTTGATGAATGCAAAATGAGACGGATCGTTTGTTTGGATGTTTCCTTTGTCCTTATTGATTAATTACTTGATGCATCTTTTCCATGACTTTGAATATGAGTTGGTCAGACTTGCGCATCTGTAGTTGCCTAGGTCTTTGGAAGGGCCTCCCTTATGTAGGGTAATGTCTGATGTTCTCCAATCACTTTGTGCAAAACCTGAATGGTGGCTGAGGTTAAACAGTATTGTTAAGGGTAACTAAATTGTGCTTTCATACTATTTAAAATGCCTCTAGGGATATTGCCAGGACCCATCAATGCAATATTTTTAGTTTTTGAGACTTTGCCCTGTGTGATGCCTATAGGTGAGCCAATTTCAGGTATTTCATGACAGCTGGGTGGAGAGGAGATGGGTAAAATTAGAGCTGAATTTATCAGCCTGTAGGCTCATTATATATCAAGCCTCAGGGTAGGTAACATTGTTCACAATCTGTTTAGCATACTGTGCTTTTGAGATTACAAATGCAACTAAAAAAGGTCTTGTGATTGATCAGTAACGGGCTTAAATTCAACACCTCTAAGACACTGGCTTTGATTATTCATGCTACTTTGAGGAACTCTTCCCTCTCATTTTTCATATGAGATGTTTTGTTTATGGTGACAAATGTGTGTCAAAGATGCATGATCTCAGAGTGATTTTTGTTGACATATGACACTTATGCACCTCATTTCAGTTATCCTCAAATCTTCTTGCACCCTTCTGCAGAGTATCAGCCTTATCAGACGCCTTATTTTTCACAATGACCTTTTTAGCTGTTTATGCCTTGGTATAATCTTGCCTAGATTGCTGTAATGCTGTATATTTTGGCCAGCCTGATTCAGAGATTGCCTGATTATAACTGGGGGGAAGATTCTGCTGCTGGTTTACTTTCAGGCATTATAAGACTCAATACATTCACCTGACACTGAGAAACTTGTATTGGCTTCCAGTAAAACAGCACATTATTTATAAGATTTTTGTCATGGCTTAGCATTGACTTCATGACCTTGTCCCACTGTACCTATAGCACCTTCTATGCAGCTAGAATCCAACTCTCACACTACGCTGCATTTCCGAAGGCCTTTGTGTTGTTCTATGCTATAGTCTTGATTCTTTTAACTTGCTCTTTTAGCTACCAAGGTCCTTACTTATGAAATGTACTTCCTGGCTGGCTGGCTGGAGGACATATCCACATTAGCAGGTTTTGAAAGGGGCCAAAACACATTTGTTTGACTTGGCTTACTTGACTGCTAACTGATTTTATTTTAATGTGGCTGTGTTTTTGATTTGTACTTACTTCTGTTTTTATGAAGATCTTTATATGTTAGTTGTACAATGCTTGGGCTCAGGCACTTAAAGAAACGTGAAATAATGACCACACTGTCCCTAGCGTAACTCAGTGTATAGTGAGCTTTGAACACTACTGAAATTTGTAAAGAAAAACAGAATATCATCCCTAGACCCCCATATAAACTGTAGTGACTTCCTGTGCACATCTCTAGGAAGTGCTAGTTTTAGACGAAGTGGATGTTAGGACACATGCTGCTATGCATGTATCAAACGCCACTTATACTGCTGTGGAGTGTGGGGTCAGCATGCCCCAGAAGTTCTGAAAGTCTTGTATGTTCTGCAGTGTGTTTTATGCCTTATTTTTGAAAGGTAATTTAAACTGAGCAAATCACAAGAGGGTCACTTGCTTTCATTCAGACAGCCCCACCCCATTCAGCCATTGTAGCCACTTCAGGGTGCACTTCAAACATCTGATTGTGATGGAATAGAATGGCCATCTAATGTAGTTCACCTTTGCTCCACACAGATATTTGCCAAAGATTAAAGTATTCTAGGTTGTTTCACACATTTAACATTATCCCTTCAACTCCAAAATAATGCACGAGAGGGGGTTGGCATAATGGTTAAGGTGTGCATCTCAAAGACACAAAATACACAGTTTGAGCCTCATCCTTTAGGGAATTTGGCTAGGCATAAAATGGCCTATATGAGCAGCTAGCCTAGTACTAACATGGGAAGAAAATGTGATTGTCTGAGGTTGAAGTGCCAATTCTGGGTGGGTTTAACACAGTGGTCAAGGTCTTCACCTCATAAACGCAAAGTTCAGGGTTTACAGACCTCAAGTTACTGGCTAGGCTTAAAATTAACCTTCAAATCACTTAGCCTAGTATTCACCTATGAACAGCAGAGCCTAGTATTCACCTATGAACAACAGGCAACTCTTCATTTTCCTCTACAGACAGAACAAACAGTTGCATCTACTTTGTGCATATCTCAGATGTCCAGTTAAATTGTCCAGCTTACTTCACACAAGTGCATACTAGTAGTTTAAGCCAGATGGTGACTGCCTGAAAGTGAGCAAAGAACAAGAGGCCTTATTTTCAACAGACTTATCCAATATCCACTCAGCAGTTTAGATATTAGATGTGTGCAGTTTAGATATTGGTGATAAAAAATGGCCATATATTTTATTTAATTTCTGCAAACTTTCATGGCAACAGTAGCTACGCATTAAAATATTCTAAGTTGCTCAACACAAATCATGTTAATCCACTGAATTTACACTAGCTCTGCAAAGACAGTTAGTGACTCTAGACCAAGAAAAACAAGAGAGTCCGTTAGTTTCCACATACCACTCCCACCACACACAGCAGTTAAAGCTAAAGAAAGATGGCCATGTATTGTATTGTATTTCATTGTTGTCCTTTGGAAACTGTAGTCACACATTAAAGTACTCCAGGTTGCTTCAAATAAGTCAGTCATCCATCAGATGTGCATAATAATGACTGCTTAAACTGAGAAAGCAAGTGGGTTATTTAAGCAATAACCCACGTCTGGGTGTGGGTAATGCTGGATTTACCCATGGATTGGTGTGGTTTGGTCACGAGGGCGAACAAAGACAACCGTGGGTAAATCCAGCATTACCCACACGCAGACATGGGTTATTGCTATTATACAATGACATTATTTAAAAAAAAAATACTTGCTTTTCTTAAATATTGTCTTTATATAACAGTGGAATGCTGTCCTTCTGCCGCAGGACATCTAGTTGCTTTAGTCGATGTACTGCGCATGCATTTGGGACTTGTGTTCCTATGCATACCCAGTACATCAGTGCTTGGGGAAAGTAAGCAACGGAGAAAAGAAGATCTCCGTTGCTCCTTTTTTCTTTTTTAATTTAAAAAAAAAAGTTTGGGGCAGTTAGGAGAGAGACGGAATGGAGGAAATACAAGGGAACTCGGGTAGGTGTCTTAAATTTTAAATAACGTACCTGATTATCCTCGTATTTTCTCCATACTGTCTCTCGTATGTCTGGACTACAGATTTTTTTTTTTTTTTTTTTTTTTTTTTTTTTTAAACAACTATAAAAATAAAAACTGACAGAATATATCAACAGAAAAAAGTCCAGGTGACAGGACCTTTTTCCATTGGTATATTCTTGGATTTGCAACGGGCACATTGGTTGAGCTGACCAATCAGCGTGCTTGTTTTAGAATATTAATGGCCAGTCATTGTATAATTATCTTGTACAGACAGCTCTTGGTAGTTGCATCTAAAAGTGACAGCCACATATTTTATTTGGCAAAACTTCCTTTTGACATCCCACATGATCCACAGTAGCAAACCCTGCCCCTGCCATCTAGTCAGTCATGCCTTCTATTACATTGGTGCAACTAAGTTAATATAAAGTCCATGATGGGGGCTGCCACACTCCCCATGAACCCCCCACCACAGGATTGCAAAGGTCTTAAAATGTGTTAGTTGAAAGTCAGTCTTTGTATATAGACAGGGTGGTACAGGGAAGGTAGCTCCCCTTTGTGTTTCGGCATCCTTTCTCGCAGTCAGTCATTGAAAGCCACTCCCCTACATGAGAATGGTGTGGACTGTTTAGGTTATGCTTTGTATTTCAATTTTGGTCCATAGAAGCATTAGCCACACATTGAAGTATTCCAAGTTCCCTCAAAGAGAGGATAATAAGCTAAGCAAAGAGAAGCCATATTCCACCATATTCCACCATAGACAGGCCACCAATTTTATTTTACTCAAATTAATTTAGTTAGCAGAACAACAGGATGTCCTTCAAGAATACAACTGCAGTCGTAACATATGGGTTGTCCTGCCTCAGGCAGCCCTCGGTCGGCCGGATTCCAAAGTCTGGGTCCGACGTCGGCTGATGTCGCATTTCTCTCCGACGTCAGAGCGGCTGAAGTATATAAGCATCAGCCGACGCCATCTTCTTCAGTCTTTCTTGCCGCGCGGTGCCCGAAGCAGAAGCAGTTCGCAAGTGCCGGTCGGTCAGCTCCTGTATTCTTCAAAACCGAAGTCATCAAAAAAGCTAAGTACCCCGTTGGGGACCTTTTCTTGCCTCAGCCGATGTCAGAAATTACTGAAAAAGTAAATAATTGTTTGCCTTGTGGTAAACAAATACCTCATAAGGATTTCCACTCTTACTGCCTCCCTTGCCTTGGCCCAGACCACGACGTCTCGGCCTGTGCTCGCTTCAACAAGCGCACTCTCAGGCGCCGGGCGGAGTTCGCTGAAGACTTTTTCGGCGAAAAATTTGATTATACAATGCTGTCGGAACAACCGACAACGCAGACTCCTAAGAAACAAAAAGACCGGGACAGACATCCTCAGCTCGCGTCTTCAACCGACACCACGCCAAAACTAACCGCAAGTGCTCCGGTTCCCTCTGAGGCGGTTATTCCACCGCTCCGAACCGAAGACACCGCATTACCGATACCGGAGGCCACTCCGCCAGTTATTGATTTTCCTCCGGATACCGAAACAGAGGAAATGCCCGAGACCATTGCTGTTGATAAGGTAACTCCTGCATGTGGAGCGGCTAGGCCTCCCATGTCCATGTCTATCAAGGCCTACACACGTGCCAAGGCAGCCAGCAAGTCCAAACATCTTACTGCTAAAAACTTACCTCAGACTACTCCTGAAACTCAGATCATGTCCATGGCCGCAGATTTAATTTCTCTGATCAGAGGCTCCCAGGCCCATCCTGAGAGAGTATCCCAGCCTCCTCCTGATAAGAGGCCCAGGGTTGAACCCCCTGACCCTCTGCCCTCAGATGAAGATTCTGAGGACTCTGTTCCCTCTGAAAGCCAGAAAGAGCCCTTCCAGACCTATGAGGATTCAGATGCAGAGGACTCCATTCCCTCGGCCTCCCCTTCTGAGGATATTTCTTTTGGGGAAGTTCTGCATTCCATGAGGGAGCATTTTAAGTGGCAAGGCCAGGAATTTTCTGATTCCAGAAAGCGCCTTCGAACCTTCCTCAAAAAGCCTCAACACAGACCCTTAGCTATACCTCCTGTGCTTGATGTTTTGGATGATTTATACTCTGATTCCAGTGTTACCCCTGATACTCTTCCTCCTGCTCCTGTCAAGCCTGACAGATGCTATAGGGTTCCAGAAACCCATTCTCATTTATTTAGGGCCCATGCTGTTGATTTAGAAACAATTTCCCAGGGGCCTAAAGGGGTTTCAGCTACCACATCCAAAAATCCTTTGCCTTCCGACAGGGAAGCAAGGTCCTTAGAGAGATGGGGAAGAAGGTCTACACCTCCACTACTTTATCTATGAGAGCTCTCAATTGTCTCTTTCACATGTTTCAATATCAGGATTTCCTGTTAGATGATTTACAGAAAAGTTTGGCCTCTCCTGAACCTTTAGATAGGAAGTCTTTGCAGGAGGCTGTGCATAATTCTCAGCAAGTTAGCAATCATTTTTTGCAGTGTGGATATGATGCATTGGAGGCTTCATGTAGGGCAGCTATGACAGGGGCGGTCATTCATAGACATGCATGGCTAAAAGAACAACCTTTACCAGATCATGTTAAGGCAAAACTTCTTGATGCACCCTTGGAAAAGAACAAGCTTTTTGGTGCTAATGCTAAAGATGTGTTAAGGTCCATTGAGGAAAAAGCTAAGTCAGTACAGACAATCAAAGATTTCCTCCAGGTTCAGCCGCCCAGATTCAGCAGGAACTGGCCTTCTAAAAACTGGTCCTTTCCTAATCCTGAAAGATTTCAAAGGGGTAAAAACAGGCGTGCCCGAGGAAGAGGGCAATACAGAGGATCCTACAGGGGACGACAATGGCAACCAGCAAACCAAAGAAGTGACAGGGGTTTCTCCTGCCCCGCAGGGACAAGCTCAATGACTTTCCTCTACTTCCGCTGACCAAGGAGCAAACAGAAGCTCCTTTGGGCGGAAAGTTATCTCGGTTTTCAAGAAATTGGCACAAACTGACAAAAGACAAATGGATATTGGACATTATAGACCACGGTTACAGGTTCCACTTTCATACCTTGCCAAGAAAACAAGGCATGCCAAACCTTCCACAAAATCAGAGGGCAGAGGCTATCAAGCAAATTTCTCTGCTTGCTCAGATCAAAGCAATAGAAAAAGTTCCACATCAAGAACAAGGTCAGGGGTTTTATTCAAGACTGTTCCTTGTTCCAAGAAAAGAAACTCAATGGAGACCAATACTGGACTTGTCCGCTCTAAACACTTTTCTCATAGTACCAAAGTTCAAAATGCTGACTTTACAGCAACTCCCTCCCATGCTGGGCAAGGGGTCTTGGCTGATTACTCTGGACCTCAAGGAGACATACCTGCATGTCCCTATCAGACACAGCTGCAGAAGATACCTCAGATTTCTTGCAGGGCCAGAGCATTATCAATTCTCAGCATTGCCATTTGGCTTATCTACTGCGGCCAGAGTATTCACGAAATGCCTGGCATCAGTAATTGCTTATTGCAGGCTCCAGGGGATTCAAATCTACCCGTACCTGGACGATTGCCTCATACAAGCGGACAACAAACTAACCTTGACAAAAAACTTGGATTATGTCATACACTTGCTACAGGCTCTGGGATACACAGTCAGCTTTCAAAAGTCAAGACTTCAGCCATCCCAGCAAATAACCTTCTTAGGAGCTAAACTAGACACAGCCTCTCAAATGGCTTACCTGACAGAAGACAAGCAAAAGAAGTTAACTCATTACTTCAAATGTTTAGCAAAGCTCACCCAGATGACTGCAAGGAGTTTCCTACAGGCCCTGGGTTACATGGCATCCTGCATTCTCTTGGTCCCACTAGCAAGACTACACATGAGAAAGCTTCAATGGTGCTTAAAAAGCTTATGGTCTCAGCAACAACCTAGAAGCAATTATTCCACTCATTCCATGTCTACAAAAGGAGTTTCTATGGTGGGCCACAGTAAGCTAGTTAAACACAGGCATGTCGTTCAAAAAACCTCAGATAACACAGACAATGACCACAGACGCCTCAGACCTTGGATGGGGGGCGCACATGGAGGGCAAATGTATTCAAGGGCAATGGTCCCCAAAGGAAACACATCTGCATATCAACCAAAAAGAAATGCTAGCAGTAATGCATGCCATCAAGGCCTTTGGACAACAACTTCAACAAGGCCACCTACTAATACGGACAGACAACACCACCGTGATGTGGTACATAAACAAGCAGGGGGGCACTCATTCTTACCCCCTTTGCAGACTGACAATGAATCTTTGGGAAAAATCACTGGGTCTAAACATACAGCTACAATCCCAGTTTGTTCCAGGCAAAGACAATGTTCTGGCGGACAGTCTAAGCAGGAATTTCCTGGACCCCCACGAATGGAGGCTACATCCAGACATCTTTATACGACTCACCTCAAGATGGGGCAGGCCGGACGTGGACCTATTTGCCTCCCACCTCAATCATCACTTACAAAAGTTCTGCTCAAGGACATATCATCCACAAGCATGGAAAGTAGATGCCCTCTCATTCAACTGGAACTCCCTAATAATTTATGCATTTCCACCCCTGCCACTGATGACCACAGTGTTATTAAAGATCAAGGCAGAGCAACCGAAGGGGATCCTAATAGCTCCAGACTGGCCACCACAACACTGGTACCCACTACTACGGAGCATATGTCACAACAAAACGTGGGCCCTTCCACAATGGCCTCAACTTTTGACTCAACACAACTTCAGGACTATTCATCCCAACATCCAGACTCTACAGCTAACAGCTTGGGAAATCCCATAAATAACCTCAATTTACCTCTCTCCAAGGAAGTTCAGCGGATACTAACAGAAGCCCGCAGACCATCCACCAGAAAGGCTTACTCAGCCAAATGGAAGAGATTCAGCATTTGGAATACCAACAAGGGTCATGATGCATCACTTTTGAGCATCCCTCTCATTCTGGAATACTTGGCAGATATGTTACATAACGGACGCTCTCCTACTCTTCCATAAAAATACATGCTTCAGCTATCTCAGCTAGATACAACACTGATCCACCTGTGTTTTCACATCCTTTGCTAAGGCAATTTCTTAGAGGAATCAAGAATATAAAGCCCCCAAGAAAGGCACCAGTACCAGCTTGGGACCTCAATTTTGTCCTAGAAAAATTGACTTTACCTCCCTTCGAGCCAGCAGCTTCTGTGGAGTTACAATTTCTTTCCTGGAAGATAGCTTTCCTGCTGGCCATAACCTCAGGAAGAAGGGTTTCGGAATTACAGGCCTTAATGGCAATACCACCGTTCATAACTTTTCACAGAGACAGGGTCTCCCTACGAACCAACCCTACTTTTCTGCCAAAAGTGGTATCCAGGGTTTCTTTAAATCAAGCAATTCACCTGCCTACTTTCTTTCCAAATCCTGAGAACAAAGGGGAAAGACTGTTACATACCTTGGACATACACAGACAACTTCGCTACTACCTAGACAGAACCAAGACCAGTAGGAAGTCTGATCAGCTTTTTGTAGCTTATGCCCCTGGAATACAAGGAAAAGCAATTTCCAAACAGACAATTTCAAAATGGATTGAACATTGCATCAGATTCTGTTATTCCTTCCATGGAAAGAGTGTGCCAGCCAATGTCAGACCACACTCCACCAGAGCTACAGCCACCTCTACAGCTTTTTTAAGAGGGGTGCCTACAAAAGACATTCTAGAAGCTGCCACATGGAGCTCCGTGCATACATTTTCCAAACACTACAACCTCCCTTTATATTCCAGACCCAGAGCAGGTTTTGCTTCAGCAGTCTTGCAGGGATTGATAGCTACACCATCCTTTTCCTAGAGCATACCACCTCCCCCAGCTAAGCTATGGTATTCAACCCATATGTTATGACTGCAGTTGCATTCTTGAAGGACATAGTACAGTTTTGTACCTACCATAAATGTAGATGTCCGATAGATATGCAACTGCAGTCGGGTTTTCCCTCCCTCCTTCCCCTCTATGCCTTGGGTCCACTCCTATCCCTATTATCCTTAGCTGGGGATATCTGTTATGGTGTATCTGTTTATTGCTTATTTATTGCCTGGAAACCTATTTTTGTCTTCCAATTTGATTACAGCCTTCATTGGAGGGCACCTGGCATCTGGGGCAAGAAACACTGAAGAAGATGGCGTCGGCTGATGCTTATATACTCCAGCCACTCTGACGTCGGAGAGAAATGAGACATCAGCCGACGTCGGACCCAGACTTTGGAATCCGGCCGACCGAGGGCTGCCTGAGGCAGGACAACCCATATGTTATGACTGCAGTTGCATATCTATCGGACATCTACATTTATGGTAGGTACAAAACTGTACTTTTTCAGTCAATACTTTTCTAGGGAAAGAAGCACAGAACTGCAATTTCTGGCATTTTGACTGACTATAATCCTCCTTGATTTACCAAGAAAAAAAATACAAGGGACATACCTCCGAACCTTTTAACACAAGAAGTTTGTACAAAATGAAAAAGTAATGGGTGTACAAAGACTCAAAATCAGGGGCATACTTTAAGTATTGCTTTTATAAACTTAAAAATTTGCTAAGGTAACATGATTTGCATTAGCACACATTTTCCGAAGGATATGTAGTCTAAAACTCAAATGTCTGTCATTTAATGCCTTTGTTCCTTGGTTTTTCAGAAAACCACAATTTTTATGTGGAACCGATTAAATATATGTGGCAAAAATCTGGACATTATGCGAAAGTTGAGAAAACTGCAAGTTATGATGGGGGGGCAAGGCAAGCATAAATGTCTCAATCAGGGAAAGTCTGCAAAGTCAGGGACAGCTGAGGACTAGACATCCAAAAGATCAGGTTATCTGCTAATAATAATATTAAAAAAAAAAAAAAACTTCCTCTTGCTATCCCTGAGCCTACTTTTTGTGATGGCTTGTTAGTTTCAAATTTGTTGGCTTTTTGCTTTATCCCAACCAAGATTGACTCGAATCATTGTTTTGTTAGATTGTAGCTGAAAAAAGTAGGCAATTAACAAATCAAATGGCCATTTGTACAAAACTTTTTCCCAAAGGTGCCACTCTCACTGCTCCAGTAGGAATGGTTTTCTATTAGTTATTTATGTATGTGTTTAGTTATGTGTTTGTTTATTTAGTTATCTTGTAGTAAGGTAATGCTTTGTTCTTGCTATTAAAAAAAAATCCTAAAAGAGCACCGCACAACAAAAGCAAGAGTAATGCTGTAGACTGCGTCTTAGTTGTCCAATCCCTAAAGTCATCCAAAGTCGACATCACTTTCCTTATTTATTCTACTGTCTGCAAAGTTGCCAGTGTTTACTATGTTCTCTGTTAATTTTTATTTCAAAGGTTACCGTATGCTGTTTGTCATACCATACTGATAAAGTTGTCCAAGAAGCAGCATATACTTCATCTTCTTTCGGCTTTTCCTGGTTAGGGGTCTCCACAGCGGAACTCCGGTCCGCTAATGATTGGCAGTAGATTTTTACGGTGCCGAGTTGCCAGCCAGGCACCCAACCTTCAACGAAGTCACGCCCATTCACACATGTCTTTCGAACGCCACTCGACCGCAGGGAGGACATGCAGACTCCACACAGATAGTGTTCAACAGTGCCAGATATTCAAAGTCTAATAGTAAGCAGATGTGATGCAATAGGTAAAGTTTTGTTTACACGTAACAGCATAATTTTCAGATATTTTTAGCTCATCTTAGTCACACCTTATGCATAAATGCTCGTGAAAGGCTGCATACCAGGGGTGCTTAGTTTTCTATACAAAACTCTGTATCTGTATGCCATTTCATACCCAGTCTCCAGAACTGCAGAAATCTCTTCATGGGTATCTGTATAGTATGTATGTATAGGAGATAAAGACCAGCAAGAAAGGATACATCTCAATCACTATGTGAATCAACAAAGCAAGTCTGTGAATACAATTGCATAAATCATGGCAACATAACACAGACTGGATGACAGGTGCTAATGGAAATTTTAATGTGTCAGTAATTTTATCCCAGCTGGGAGGGAAAACAAATCTGCATGTGACTGAAAGTATCATGCATTTTTACTGTGTTTTGACTAAAAGAATAAAAAAACGAGAACAATCTGTTTTACATTAATCTGTAATGGCTGTTCCAAGTAGCAAAGTTTATAGGTATGATTGAGGATCATCATTCTCATGCCAAGAAGGAAATGTAGATGATTAAAAAGAAGTGAGCAACACTGATAATATGAATCACTGAAAGCTGCAAATGTGATTTACTCTTTTTATCCTGACAGGAATGTGACATATTCCTATATATAATTACATATGTGAAAGTTGCAATTATCTAGTAACCTCTCTTCGTGGACTACTAACATAACTGGCACATCATGCAGCCATAGTCAGCATGTCCTCAACAAAGAAATAATTCTTATGTTGAGGTACTTAACTATTTTCTGCCTAAACTACAAAAGCCTCCTAGATGAAGGGTTGGTACACAGGATGCTTAGCTTCACACGAACAGGCAGAAAACGTACATAAGCACTACAGAAAGCACAACTACTAGAAGAGGCTACTTAACTGGCAGGCCGAATCACTTAAGCCAGCAAAGTTAGGACAGTACATCTCGTAATGTCTTAGTATTAGGTGGCTCCACTGTCAGACACACAAATGTACCACTCACCAGAATGAGCAAAAACAGAGTGATTGTTAAATACTTCTCGTGTCACTAGGACCGTCAAGTCCCTTTACCCTAAGTGCACATATAAAATGGTCTTTGTGCATGTGGAAATGAATGACTTGAGACGTACCTTTTTGGATCATATAAAGAATGACATTATGGAGCTCTCAGAATATACATCTGAAACTGATGTGAAACTGGTATTGAGCAGGATCCAACCATTGCCAAGAATGAGTCAACAATACAAACAAAAGATAACTGACTTCAACTAGTGTCATTTTAAGGGAATCCAATATACATTAGCCTGGGAAAAAAATCGCCAGCATGGGCTGCTTTTCTAGGGATTGCCCACACCTCTTTCCTTGTGACTTCTGTATATCAGGCAGAACTTTTTCCTCTAGTGCCATTTTTAGACACGAGTCTCCTCAGATTACCTATATAGCCAATCAAATCCCAAGCTTTCAGAGGTAAAGGCGGAAAGGCATGTAGGATCAGGTTTGTGTATATGAATGAGAACACCTCTGTTTTCTATGTCCCTGCCTGTTGGGTTCTGAAGAGACAAAAATATCTATTGAAGGAATTACCCACTGCAAAGTTAGGTTCCGGAGTATCTCCCTCTTCAGTATCCATCTGTTGGGGTCTAGAAGAAGCTTGCTTAGAGTCTGCTAGGGTATTGTTCTGACCTGTAATATATCATGCTGTAAATGATGGTTTTAGTTCTTATGCTAACAGCAAAGTCTTCATTGCAAAACTACAGAAGGGGAAGAATAAGGTACCTCCTTGTTTATGTACCAAATCACTGAGGTGTGTTTTCAAATCTGTAAACTTCCTGTAATCAAACTTTGTTGGAAGTTCTGGTGTCCAGATGCCCTCCACCTTCATGTACCCTAGGTAAGCTTTCTAGGCTATGTCTGAACTGCCTGTGATAATTTAGGGGTGACATAATAGTTAAGGTGTTTACCTCACAGACACAAGGTACAGGATTTGATTCTTACCTTTGTGTTAGAAAATTTGGCTAGGCTTAAAATGGCCTGCAAGGGCAAATAGACTAGTACTATCCTATGAACCTATGAATGTATGATGGCATTCTGCACCTCTGGCAGAGAGAAATTTGCACCTAGATTCTGTAAGATGGTGTTTTTCGACTTAGTAACTCTCTTTTTAAAGTATGATAAACCACGACAAGGCTCCTCAGAAGTTCACTCGAGTAGATTTTATTCACAATGCACCAAAAACACGAAAAACACGAACAAAAGTAACAGTAGTAAGTACTTAGCGCTTTCACCCTGTAAAACCTTTAGGGCATCTTCAGAGTACTGAATACATATCCTTTCAACTATAGTTAAATATATTTGGTTGTGAATAAAATCTACTCGAGTGAACTTCTGAGGAGCCTTGTCGTGGTTTATCAGTTTTAACATTGTGGATATACTATTAGAGGTTGAGGTTCCAACGGTGGTCTACTTGGTTTGGTTTTTTCGCATACTCACCTAACGGATTATTGACGAACTACTGAGCTCCTTATATACATTCATACCTTTTGATCAAGTGTTTTGTATATGGAGCTACTACTAAAACAACACTTGGAAGCGGCACAACGCCTGATTTTACTAATTCAGGGAAGTGGCAATATTTTATAACCGGGACCAAATGTTACCATTACGGAGACTCAAGAACAGTTATTTACGTTGCATTCAACTCCGGGTGACAGCCCTAACCGTCCGTCGGCTAGCAATGGTTCAGCAGGTTTAATTGGAGGAGGAAACAGGAACAATACAGGAAGTACAAGACCTGGTGTCCCGCATTCGAATTCTGCGTTGAACACTGGAGACGGTAATAGAGGATTTTTACAGCATAGCAAGTTTTCGGATATTAAGGATATACTACAAGCACCAAGTTTTGCAAGTATACTTAAAACTAACATTAAGGATATGGGGACTCTGAATCAGCAGATTTCTGACTTTGAGAAGGTTTTGAAACGATTCAAAACGCTGCAGATGGATAACGCATTTCTAGAGAGGTCATTGGAATTGGAACAGGTACCGAAAGGGCTACGTGTTTTTAAATTACCCTTTGGGTTCCATGTTGACAATGAACTGTTTGACGAACTCATTAAACTGTATGACAGAACAGGTTTAGACCTTGTTCGTCTTATTATTAGAAATAATAATAACAAGTTGAGTAAAGTTAATGTAGTGATAACTGAATTAGATAAAAGTATACGTAATGAGTTGCTGTTTGAAGTTAACAAACATAGACTGGACAATGTTTTGAAAGATTTGGACAATTTTGTTATGAAGGGGCTGGATTATAAAAACAAAAAAGTTTGTAGGGATAGCAATGATTATACAAACAAAAGGGCTTATAACCATTTCAAAGAATATAAGAATTCTAAGCAGCAACAGGCTGGTGATAGGGTGGTTCCTGTATATTTTAAAGGAGATGAACACCCCAACAGATTTAATAGGCCCAACTATACACATAATTCACATAGGACACAGTTGAATACAAATGATAGTGTAGGACATAATGATAACGATACAGTTTTTTTAGATGAACCTGCTCTGAGGAGATCAGAAAGGTTACGCGATCGATATCAAGGTCAACAACCACAACAAATGCAATACAGGGAAGCTGTAGCCTGCAGAAAAAACACATATTAAGGGAAAGGGAAACAAACTCAGCAACTATTTTATTAAACAATCCTGTATTAAGTGAAGGTTGTGAATTAGTAACTAACAGTGTTGTTGCAGAGAACAGTTGGTTATGTAAAAATGGGGACACAGACTAAAATAATACAGAAGGTGTTGATTTTGAGAATATTTTAGAGGAAGATATACCCTCCTGTACAATTATACTAGATGGAGGTTTTACCATGTACAATTACACTGGTACTAGTCTTGGTTCTGAATTTATCGCACTTTTCAAGAAAGGTTTTACGTTTGTTCCCAATTTTAAACATGGCATAGGTAGATTACTTATTAATTTAAAATGTATACAAGACTGTTAAATTTAAAAATGTTTTTTGCAAACCAGAAAAAAGATATAGAACCTGACTTAGAAAGGATGACTTTAAAAAGATCTAGTACATTTATACCACCGCAGAATCCTATCATATATTTATTTGAAACATTATGTGAATCACAATTGCTTAGATTGGTTAAAACATCCTTGATTAGAGAAGATAATCTTACTAGCACAGAAAGATTTTGTTTGAAAGAACTAACTACCAAGGACAAATATAGAGTTATGAAGCCTGATAAAGGTGGTGGGGTGGTAATCATGACTAAAACAGATTACATCAGTAGAATGACCAGTATGTTAGAAGATGACACTACCTATGAAAAAGTATCCAAATTTGAAATGAACAAGGCTTATACAAAGATAGATTGGTTATTGTATGAATACCTGATGGAAGGAATGATAGACAAACAAGAATATGATTACTTTATTGTGGAGCATCCTATTGCTCCATCAGTTTTTGGTATTCCAAAAACACACAAATGTGTTAACAACCCACCTTTTAGGCCAGTTGTTTCAGCCAAAGGCTCAAAATTAGAAGCTGTAGCTAGATATATTGACTATCATTGCAAAGATACTCTCAATCAATTCCCTCACATTATTAAGGACTCTTGGCATTGTCTAGACAAATTAAGAACATACAATATGAATAACCAATTTGAAGACATCACTATGGTTACCATAGATGTGATAAATTTATTTTCTGTCATACCACACAAGCTGGGTCTAGAAATGTTTGAGACAATTTTAGGTAGGCATAGTGGTTTGCACACTGTCAAGTGCAAATTATTAGTAGAAATGATGGAAATGGTGTTGCACAATAATTTTATGTACATGGAAGGTGAATACTATAGACAGCATACAGGGGTAGCAATGGGGGCCAGATGTGCTCCCATTTACGCAAATTTAGTGCTAGCCCAGTGGGAGATTGAAAGTATTTTTTCATCTAGGTTCTGGACAAAAATATAATTTTATGTCAGATACCTTGATGATATTTTAATTTTTTGGAAGGGTGACAGATGAGCTAAATTAATTTGTATGCTACCTAGGTTCGTCTTCAACTTTTTTGAACTTTACAACCAAAATACATGAAGAGAAGTATGAATATTTGGATATCACTATGTATTTTAACAAGCATATGGTTGAATCTAATATTTATCGAAAAAAACATATTCAAATTCCTACCTTCATTATTATAGCTGCCATCCATATTTTCAAAAAAAGAATCTAGTAAAAGGTCAGATGGTCAGACTATCGCGTATTATTAGTGAAGATAACAATTTTATTCATGAACTAAAAGTAATATGCGATATGTTTTTAGATAGGGGCTATCCACTAAAATTAGTAAATCAAGTGAATGACGAAATTATGAAGAAAAGAAATACTATATATAAACCAATTATAACGGAAGGTCTAAATACTATGACTATAGAGAAGACAAACATCAACAAAAACAAAAAAGATGTTTTTATTCTACCATTTAATGATAATTCTGACACTATAGTCAAAATACTAAATGACACTTGGTTTAGTGTTTTTTCTAACAGAACAGAATACAATGAATTAATAGGGCTTTTTCCAAAGGTAACGTACAGTCGGGGCACTAATTTAAAAGAAATTATGGAAAATAACAACAGTAGTTATACATATACCATGTCAAAAATGAATGAGTGGTTTTTGTAAATGTTGTAAATTTGTGAATGATGGACCATATACTATGGTGCAAGGATATGGGAGATCGTTGAAATGCCCAGGACACTGTAATTGTAATACCAAAATGGTGGTTTACTTGGCTACACGTGTTTCTTGTCCAGCATACTATGTAGGAAAAAACACCAGAAAATTGAGGGAGCATATTCTCGAACACAATAGAGATATCAAAAATAAAAAGATGGTGAATGCCCTATATGTACACAGCAGTAAATGTGAGAATTTTAAAATATTTATATTCTTTGTAATTGATAGAATTCCCAATTATTGGGAGAAAGGAGGCGATTATAATAATTTGCTAGAAGCCAAAGAATGTTTGTGGCAGTTAAGACTTAATGCTAGTTTGTTACCGGGTATTAATGGGCATATATCTATTTCAAGTATTTTAAAACAAAAATCACACTGTATTTGATATACCAATGACTATACAGCATAATACAGTTCATAAATGGTTATTTTTTATTTTTTATTTTAATTTATTTTATTTTATTTTAATTTCAACCTTGTGTTATTTTAAGGTGAATAATATTGTAAAAATTATGGGTTTATAGTATGGACTGGTTTTTATTTTATTTTATACTATTACTTAACAAAAACATCCAGTAATGATTTATAATATTTTTAGCTTACACAGGTTGTATATGTAGATGTAATAATTTAATTTTTACAATATTTATAATATTTATCTATAACTATATGCATTCATTTATTTTATTATTATATTTACAATAGGTAAGATATTTAATACATTGCATTTTAATCTATTGTACTACATTTACCAACATCATAGTACAAATGAATTTTAAATATTTAAATATTCAAACAATCATTCAATTAACCAATGGCAGGCGTTGTGTAATTTAAGTAAAATATATTTAACTATGGTTGAATGGATATGTATTCAGTACTCTGAAGATGCCCTAAAGGTTTTACAGGGTGAAAGCGCTAAGTACTTACTACTGTTACTTTTGTTCGTGTTTTTCGTGCATTGTGAGTAAAATCTACTCGAGTGAACTTCTGAGGAGCCTTGTCATGGTTTATCAGTTTTAACATTGTGGATCTCTTTTTTAAAGTGTTGAAGACGCACTAGAGTTTTCAGAGGATGAGAATGCTATTCCCAAGAAGTCTTTAGGAATCATTGAAGTTTTCTCATGTATAGCTCTGCAAGAGGTATTATGAGTATGCAGGATGCCATGTGACCCAATATCCTCAGAAATTTCCTTGCTGAGATTTGTTGCTTTGGTAAAAAGCTAGTCAGATAGGTAAAGATATATTGTCCTGGGAGAGGAAGATGTTCATCGTGTTACCCTGCTGCAGTCATCACACCTGGGTTATCCTGCCGTCAGGTGGTCCTGCAGTCGGCCCGAGTTCCAAAGTCTTGGTCCGGCGTCAGTTGCTGTCGCTTCTTCCCTGACATCAGTGCACCAGGGGTATATAAGAGGCATCTGATGCCATTTTCTTCAGTCTTTCTTGCCGTGCGGTGCCCGAAGCAGAAGCAGTTCGCAAGTGTCGGTCGGCCGACACCTGAGATTTTCGAATCGAATTTCAGTCCGAAGTCTTCAATAAACCTAAGTACCCCGTTGGGGAACCTTTTCTTGCCTCAGTCCGATGTCAGAAAAAGTTAACAATTACATTTCTTGTGGGAAGCAAATACCTCATAAGGACTTCCATTCTTATTGTATTCCTTGCCTAGACCCAGACCACGACGTCACAGGTTGTCGGTTTTGTGCTAGGTTTAGCAAACGAACTATCAAACGCCATTTTGACTTCGCACGACATTACTTTGGTAGGAAATTTATTTATATCATGCCGTCGGAGCAGCTGACGACCGGCATGCATAATAAAATGCAAGGATAAGGACAGGCAGCCTAGGAACAAGCCAGACTCCGAGGCCTCTGCTGGGCCTGTCGCCGGTTCTCCAGTTTTCAGTGAGGCGCCTACACAGCCCCTGATGACCGCAGAATTGGAACCCCAGACAGCTGCGGATTCTCAAGCAGAGTGTGCTAGGCCGTCGCAGCCATCTTCATTAAGCCCTCCCGACACCGGAGCAGAAGGAGATCCCGGTGCAGTAGAAACACCTTTGGTTGCAGAAGGTGTCTTCAGACCGACTACACTCACCATTAAATCTTATGCTAAGCTTAAAACTCCATTAAAACCAAAAAAGACTGTACATCAGTCTACAGTTCAAGGCCCCATTCCTAAGAAACAGATGCTTAAGATGGCTGAAGATTTGATTACCCTAATCAGGGGTTCCCATCCCCCTCCAGATAAAAGACCAAGACAAGAGGAGGATTATGCTTCCTCTGACCAGGTTTCAATTTCCTCAGATTCTTCTGAGGAACAGGATTACACTTTTCCCCCTTATGAAGACTCTGATGCTGAAGACTCTATTCCCTCAGCATCTCCCCCTGAAGACTACTCCTTTGGGGAAACTTTACATACCATGAGGGAACATTTCCACTGGGAAGGCCAAGACTACTCTGATTCTAAGAAAAGGCTCCGAGAGTTCCTTTTACTTCCCCAGCACAGACCACTTGCTATCCCTCCAGTTTTAGACATTGTGGATGATGTTTATTTGGAGTCTAGTCTAAATCCAGACTGTCTACCTCCTGCTCCAGCCAAACCAGACAGGTACTACAGAGTACCTGACTCGCACAAATTCCTTTATAAAAGCCCTGTGGCTGACCCAGAAACAATTTCCCAGGGTCCCAAAGGGGCTAAAGCTTCTATGGCTAAAAATCCTGTGCCCTCTGAAAGGGTTTCCAGAGCCCTAGATAGACTGGGAAAGAAGATGTACACCTCAGCTACTCTGGCTATGAGAGCATTAAATTGTCAGTTTCACATGCTGAAATATCAGCAATTCCTAATGTCTCAATTAAAACAAAAAATGAGCACACATTCTGAACAGTCTGAATTCAAGGAAATGCAGGATCTGTTGCATGCCCCTGAACAGGTGGGAAACATTCTTTACAATGTGGATTTGATTCATTAGAAGCTTCCTGTAGAGCAGCTGTTACTGGGTCTGTCATACGTAGACATGCTTGGTTGAAAGAACAAACCCTACCTGATCATGTTAAAACAAAATTATTGGATGCACCTTTACAGCAGGATGTATTATTTGCTGTCAGAGCAGAAGAGGTTTTAAAGAAAATGGAGGATAAGGCAAAGTCTATGCAGACGGTCAAGGATTTTTTACAGGTACAACCCCCTCGTTTCAGCAGAAATTGGCCAACAAAAAAATGGTCCTTTCCAGCTTCTGACAGATCACAGAGGGGCAAATACAGACGCCCAAGGGGCAGAGGTCAGTCACAAGGCCCTTACCTCGCCAATGGGTTACTGCTACCCAGAAAGGAGGAGAAGACAGGCCCCAAGCTAGCAGAAGACAAACACAATGACTCAATCCTCAAATGACCAAGCAAATCTCTCTTGGCAGCTCCCTTGGGAGGAAAATTAGCACTTTTGCAGACAACTGGCACATCGTCACAGAAGACAAATGGGTCCTAAACATTGTCTCACAAGGATACAGATTCCACTTTCATACCTTGCTAAGTATAAAAGGAATGCCAAACCTGCTACCAAATCAAAGGGCAGAGGCACAAAAACAAATTACAGCTCTCATGGGCATGAGAGCCATTCAACAGGTACCTACACAGGAGCAAGGACAAGGATTTTACTCAAGACTCTTTCTAGTCCCAAGAAAAGACAAAGCATGGAGACCCATTCTGGATCTTTCAATTCTGAACACCTATCTACAAATACCAAAATTCAAGATGCTAAAACTACAGCAGCTTCTTCCCATGCTGGGCAAGAATGCTTGGCTAGTAACGTTGGACCTCAAGGAGGCATACCTGCATGTCCCTATCAGACAAAATTGCAGAAGATACCTCTGCTTCATTGCAGGTTCAACCCATTATCAATTCTCTGCACTGCCCTTTGGCTTATCTACTGCGCCCAAGGTCTTCACAAAATGCCTGGCACCAGTAATTGCATACTGCAGACAAAGAGGAATTCAAATATACCCATACCTGGATGACTGCCTTATTCAAGCAGAAAGCAAGGACATTCTTTTAAAGCATCTGACATTTGTCAAAAACCTTCTAAGTTGCCTAGGGTACACAGTAAACAAAAAGAAATCAAAACTAGTGCCCTCACAAAACATAATATTCCTGGGTGCCAGCTTGAATACAACGGCCCAGATGGCTTATCTCATGCCAGACAAGCAACAACAGCTGACTCAGTACTTCAAAATAATGGCAACAAAGACCCAACTCCCTGCAAGAAAAATTCTGCAGGCCTTGGGATTCATGGCATCTTGCATTCTACTAATACCATTTGCAAAACTGCATATGAGGAAATTACAATGGTACCTGAAAAGCGTATGGACTCAGCACAGCCACAGCTTGGAAACAATACCACTCATTCCCTGCCTTCAACAGGAGTTTCTGTGGTGGGCACAGGCATGTCACCTCAACAAGGGTCAGCCTTTCACCTTACCCACAGCCAGGCAAACTATGACAACAGATGCATCGGACTATGCCTGGGGCGCACACATGGCAGGACAGTGCATTCAGGGCAAATGGATTACAGAGCAAAGGCATCTGCATATCAATCAAAAAGAAATGCTAGCAGTACAGAATGCCCTAACAACTTTCAAGGACCTCTTACACCCAGGACAACTAATAATAAAGACGGACAATACCACAGTAATGTGGTACATAAACAAGCAAGGGGGCACACATTCCTACCCTATATGCAGGCAAGCAATGACCTTGTGGAACACAGCACTGTCTTACCAGGTTCAATTACAAGCACAATTCCTGCCAGGAAAGAAAAACACATTGGTAGATGACCTAAGCAGAAACATCATGGATCCCCACGAGTGGAAACTAGATACACAAGTATTTGCAATTATAACTCAAAAATGGAGACGCCCAGATATAGATCTGTTTGCCAACCCCCAAAACTACCAACTTCAAAAATTTTGCACAAGGACATTCCATCCACAAGCTTGGAAAGTGGACGCCCTCTCATTCAGTTGGAAAACATTAACAGTGTATGCCTTTCCTCCACTGCCTCTTCTAGCAAAGGTACTGCTGAAAGTCAGATTAGAGAGGCCACAAATGATACTCGTTGCACCAGACTGGCCAGCACTGGTATCCAATTCTAAGGAACATGGCCCACGGCCCACCATGAATTTTACCACAAATTCATCTCCTGCTCACCCAGCGAGACAATCAGATTCTACACAGCCAACTCAAGAATAAACCTGGCTGCATGGCAAATTACCTAAACAACCAGCCAACACCTCTATCCAAAGCGGTTATGGATGTCATTCTGGAGGCCAGGAGGCCCAGCACCAGGAAAACCTATTCAGACAAATGGAAAAGATTTTGTGCCTGGAACCAGGCTAAAGGCCAAAATCCCCTTGATCCAAACATTCCTCAGATTCTACAATATTTAACTGAGATGTTGCACAAAGGACTTTCCTTTTCATCTATTAAGATCCACGCCTCAGCAATTTCAGCTCATTACAACACGGATCCTCCTTTATTTTCACATCCACTCCTAAGATAGTACCTCAGTGGGGCTAAGAACATAAGACCGCCCAGGAGAGCACCAACACCTACTTGGGATCTCAACTTTGTTCTGGAGAAGCTTACACTGCCGCCCTTTGAACCAGCTTTTTCAGCTGATTTAAAATTACTTTCATGGAAAACTGCCCTGCTACTAGCAATAACTTAAGCTAGAAGAGTCTCAGAGCTACAGGCACTAATGGCAGTGAAGCCTTTCCTCATTTTTCATCAAGACAAGTCTCTCCCTATGAACTAACCCTTCCTTTATGCCAAAGGTGGTATCCAGTGTGGCCCTAAACCAAACCATTAATTTGCCCACCTTTTTCCCAAATCCCCAGAACAAAGGCGAAACACTCCTGCACTCTTTGGACATTCACAGGCAATTACGTTACTACTTGGATAAAACTAAGGCTTTCAGAAAATCTGACCAGCTCTTTGTAGCCTATGCTGCAGGATCACAAGGAAAGCTATCTCAAAACAGACCAATTCAAAATGGATAGGACATTGCATACGTTTCTGCTACACGCATCATGGGAAACCGGTACCTGCTAACATTAGGTCCCACTCCACCAGGGCTAGAGCTACATCAGCAGCCTTTCTCAGGGGGGTGCCAACCAAGGATATTCTGGAAGCTGCAACTTGGAGTTCAGTGCACACCTTCACCAAACACTATCACTTACCTCTATATTCTAAGACTAGAGCTGGTTTTGCCACTGCAGTTCTGCAGGGCCTACTAGCTTCTCCTAACCCTGTTTAACTCCACCACCCATCCTTAGCTTTGGGATTCAACCCAAGTGTGATGACTGCAGTAGGGTAACACGATGAACATAGTACAGTTTTGTACCTACCAGAAATGTAGATGTTCGAGTGTTCACCCTGCTGCAGTCCAGGTTACTCTCCCTCCATCCCCTCTGAACTAGCTGGACTATACCACTCTATCCTATACAACCTCTGTGGTGTATTTGCTTGTGCCTGAAGGTATTGTTTTATTTTTATATGTACTTTTTTATATATCAATATATATATTTTGCCTACCTATTGGGGGCACCTGACATCTGGGGCAAGAAAAACTGGCGTCAGGGAAGAATCGACAGCAACCGATGCCAGACCAAGACTTTGGAACTCGGGCCGACTGCGGGACTGCCTGATGGCAGGATAACCCAAGTGTGATGACTGCAGCAGGGTGAACACTCGAACATCTACATTTATGGTAGGTACAAAACTGTACTTTTTTTTTGTTGCACACAATCTTTGAGGGATCCCAAAAAGAGAATCCTTGTCTGTGGAAGAGTTTGGGTCTTGCAGATGTTTAGGGTGAGACCTACCTTTTGGAAGCAGTTTATTGTGACCTGCAGATTGTTACTCTGGTGTGGATTTTCCCTTGAGTGAGACAGTTGTCTAGGCAAGGGTATTTATGAACCCCGTAGGGTTCCGCATTAGGCCAAAAGAGGAGTTAAGCATTTGGCGAAGACTCTGGGAGCAGTTGACAAACCAAATAGTGAAGCACAGAATTGATAGTGCAAGCCTCTTGCCAAAAAAAAAAGTGTTTCCTGTGACCGTCTGTAATATGGACATGGAGGTGATTGTCTTTTAGATCCAGAATGACCATGTAGACATCTTGGAAAATCATAGGAAGTAATTTTCGTAAAGTTAGTATTTTGAAATTTGGGACATGAAGGAACTTTCTTGACAAGTATGAGGTAGGTCCCCAGGTGACTTTTTTCTTGGGACTAGAAAAAATGTTGAATAGAACCTTTTTCCCTCCTGACCTGGAGGAATAGGTAGAATGGATCCATGTTGTATTAGATCAAGGAGGATTGGAGTAAAGAGGCTCTCCTGCTCTTTTGGGGGTTTTAGCATGCTTGGGGGGGGGGGGGTTCTAAGCTGAGTGAAGTAACCCCTTTCTTTGATGTGGAGGACTTACTGGTGTTTGGTGATGAACTTCCCTTGGTATAGAAAGGAGGATAGTCTTCCTGACAGAGGATTGGAGGGGAGGGTGAGTATGGGGTTTAGAGGGTCAAAGGCTGAATATAGTCACAGCTGGTTTGTGTGTTAGATGAGTTCTTTGGAGCTCCCTCAGCTCTGGGGTTGCTCAAATTGCCACCTTCTAAATTGTCTGGTTCTCTTAGCTTGGGGAGGCCTTCCCTTGCACTGTGTTTGGGGGGGGGGTGGAAGGCCATGGCTTGGAGGGGTAGTTTCTGTTATACCTTTATGCAGGTGAAAGGTAAAATACCTTCACTGCTTTTTATTGATCTTCCTTTTTTATCTAGCTTCTGAGAAAATAAAAACTTTCAGCTGGATGTTAGAGGAGGCACATTTTGTCAAGTTGAGCATCCAGGAGTTCACTTGACCTAGTGTGATAGAGGTTGAGTCCTGAGCCAGGCATGTCTGTGAATGACAGAACCTGTGGCAGCTACTCTGCATAATGAATCTAATGCATCATGAATCTAATGCATCATCCCCACATTTTAAGGAATGTCTGAAGACCTGTAGGGCTGCTCTAACAATCTGCTAAATTCCCTTATACAAAGCTTTGGCAGTCTTGCAAGGATTGGCAATTGAGCACCCTCATAGAAAGGGTAGCTGAGGTCAAATTTTTATTTTTGCCAAATTTGTGTCGTCTGCTTTTCCTGTCATTAGGCATTGGGTGTCTAATTGCACCCTTTGGTACCCCTTTAGTGGGTTCTGTAGAAACTACTGAGGGGTCAGCTTTAGGGTTTATATAGAGATACTTGTGAGAGTCAAGCACTCTGTAAAAATAGTAAGGCTTCCTGGGAGCAGGTTGGAGAGGACTGAAAGATTCGTCTTCCAAGACGACGTCAAGCACCACATGCATTGGAGGGATAGCCAGTGGTCTGGGTGGTGATAAGCTCAGGAGTTCCTATAATCTGAGTCTCTGAGAATTGATTGCTTTCTTAGTTGAAGGCCTCCTTCATTTTATGTGAAGGTATCATCAAAAGAGAGGCCCTCTAGGGAGAAGCAGAAGAGTGTGCATCATCCAAGTCTGAGTCGGGATAAGGTTGGGGGTGGTAGGTACTTTGAGTAGGACAACTCGTGCTCCTCCTCATCATCAGTGCTTAAGGAATCCATTATTTTTAAAAAAACAGAGCCCTATGCCTTTTCAAGGGGGAGGCTTCCGCAATGTGGGCTGTGTGTCCGAGCTCCCTGCATTTCATGAAGGCCGCGAATTCCTGGGCTTCAACCTGTGCCGTAGTGGCTGAGGTAGGGGAGAAACCAGAGGAGGTTTGACTGTTCTTTTAAGTTTAGGCATCCTTTTAGTCAAGATAGCCTGAGTATGTGGTTGTCTGGCCATGACTGCAGACTGACACACCAAGGCTGAGGAAGATCAGATTTCTCCTGAGTACCTTCAGCACAAACTTGGGTCACTTTGCAGACTTAAGCTTCCAAAGACTTGACCAATGTTGGTGCTGTGGAAAAAGTGAATGGAAGGCCTGAATCCATAGTGTCCTCCTGAGGGATCTTGCCAAAGGGTTTGGGCCTTGCAATAGCTGGACCAGGGGGCTGTAAATGTACCTCAGCTGTGTCTGCCTACTTAATGGCATGGGCCGAGGCTTCATTATATCTTTAGAGTCTGTTGCCTTGTAATTTTTGTCTCTCTGTTTTTAAGAATGATGTTGGTGGAAGCCAGGGGTTGAAAAGACATGGAGGGAACCGAAACAGAAGATGCCATATGAGCTGCTAAGTCTTCAGCCCTGCTTTTACAGAATTTAGCTCAATCAGGACAATTAGAGACATTGTGCTGAGGCCTCAAACAGAATGGACACAGATAGTGAAAATATTTATGTGGGATTTGCTTCCCACACTTCAAGCAATTGTTAACCTTTTTAAAAAATAAATAAGAAGAAAATCTCCAACTGGGTAGTAATCTGACTGGTAGAAAGAAGAAACTCTGAAGAAAGACAAGACAACCAATGGACTGTGAGCACATTGTACACATGATAAAGTACATTGGACTGTGTGGCTGAAAAGAGCTGTAGATGGTGCTGATGGACACCCTTCTTATACCCTGTCATCCAAACGTTGGTCCTTCGATGTCCATCAACTTGGGATGATGTAAAGACTCTGGAAATCAGGCCAGTCATGGGCTTCTGCTTGGCGGGAAGACCCAAGAATCAGTACTGCAACATTGTGAAGAATGTGTATAGTTTTTGCAAAAGAGCAGCGAGCAACTGACTTTATGAACAAATGTGTTTTATGTGATAAAGGTATGTGGGACTGTATTAAGTATGGGTGGTAGTGTGTGTTTGTGGGTTTGGGTTACAGTAAGGGTTAGGTAAGAGGATAGTTTGTGGCTATGCGAGTGTGTATGATTTTGAAGAAGGGCTAGGTAAGCGGATAAATTTAGTTTGTGTGTGTGATCATGAGTATATTTGGGTTAAAGGTTAGCTAAGGAGCTTGATGTAGTGCTTTGTGTGTGTGTGTGTGTGTGTGTGTGTGTGTGTGTGTGTGTGTGTGTGTGTGTGTGTGTGGTGAGTGCCTGAAATGTCTTCTGAAGTGGTACTGTTACGGTTAGGTTTAGACAAGAGTTATGGTTATATCTATGACTATCATGTTCTCCAGTTGCCTCTAACCACAACTTGTCACACCTTACCAAAAACCCTTTTTCTTAAAAGTAAGACCATTCAGACAAACCACATCTGTCTGTGATGGTAATTTTTTTCCCCCATTTAGGAAAGGAAAGTGTTTATTTTCCTTTTTTGATTGGTTTTGCTTTGTTTTTTGTTTTAACATGTTTCTGATGTGAAGAATCCTCACTAATAGACGTATGTGTATGGATCTGTTTCAGTACATCAAACGCTCATAAGATCAAAATGAATTTTGTTGAGATAAGATAGGTTACAATTTTTGCTCGGTAAATATTCTATCAAACCTGGTAAAACTAAACATGCTCATGGTACATGGAAGTTTTCAATGCAAGTCCCAGAGTGCTGACAAAATCAGCTGCTCTGTTTTAACTCTTCATTTAATGTAAAAATTTTACATTTTCAGTGTTTTTGAATGGAGATCGCAGAACAGTGAGGATTGAGAATTTACCCTTTTCTCCACTGTAACCTGATCTCTGAGTTGGTATATATAGTTTGCAGGGGGTGGGAGGTGCAGGGGTCTTGTCCCCCCTGCAAAAACATTGAAAACATTCCATTTTTACATTAAATGAAGAGCGCTCCACGATTTACATTAAATACTTCCGTGTATTGTGAGCATGCCCATTACATGTTTTGTTTTTACCAGTTTCCGTGGATATGTATGTATATATGTATATATATATATATATATATATATATATTTTTTTTTTGTTGTTGTTGTTATGCTTTAGATAGTGGAGCTTTTTTCCTCGGGCCTCCACTGAAAATGGACATGTATCCAGTTGGACTAGCCCGGTTAACAAATGTAAAATAAAAAAATAAAAAATAAAATAAAAAAAAAATATCTATATATATATATATATCTATATATATATATATATATATATATATATATCTATATATATATATATATATATATATATTTCTTGTGTGTATGTGTGTATATATATATATATATATATATATATATAGATATATATATATATATATATATAGTTTATTGCTGAAATCTCGAAAATAAAAAAAGAGGTACTTAAAAGCGAATTAATTAGTTGAAAGTACACATAACCTAACCGCCCTACTGTCGAAAATCAGCTGTTAATGCCAGACACAACTTTTTCGGCACTTAACAGCAATGCCACCCTTGCCGCTACTCCCTAGCTAATACACCTAACATCCAGTTTATGTAGGGGGGCAAGCCCCCCCCCCCCGTGGGGGGCTGTGCTCCCCACACCCCCCCAACTATATATTCCAACTCCGAAATCACACTGCAGTGAGGAAAGGGATGTATTTCCCTAACCGCACTGTACCGCGATCCTTGTACATCCCTTTGAACATTCATATTTGCAAATGCACAGTCCATTCGCAAATGTAACGTTCGCTCATTTAACCTACACACATATGAAGTATTTGAACATCTGTAATTCGAATACTTCATAGCTGTACAATAGCACGCCGACATTCCACTGGTAAAACATATATATATATATATATATATATATATATAGATATAGATATATATATAGATATATATATATATATATATATATATATATATATATATATATATGTGTATATATATATATATATATATATATATATATATATATATATGTATGTATATGTGTGTGTGTATATATGTGTATATATATATATATATATATATATATATATATATATATATATATATATATATATAATCTATACGCACACATACACACACGTACGTACATACAGTGGATATAAAAAGTTTATGCACCCCTGCTAAAATGCCAGGTTTTTGTGATGTAAAAAAAATAAGACCACAATAAATAATTTCAAAACTTTTCCCACCTTTGTGACCTATAACCTGTACAATCCAATTGAAAAAAGAACAATTCTGTTAGAGGAAAAAATATAAAAAATAGAAAACGTATGATGCGCTGGTTGCATAAGTGTGCACACCCTTAAACTAATACTTTGTTGAAGCACATTTTAATTTAATTACAACATTTGTTCTTTTTGGGTACACACCTGCCATCAATTGAAAAGACTGATTAACCCCAAATAAAGTTCAACTGTCCTAGTAGGATTTTCCTGACATTTACTCATTTGCCTGCGGCAGCAAAAACCATGGTTCGCAGAGAGCTTACATAGCATCAAAGGGATCTCATTGTTGAAAGGTATCAATCAGGAGAAGGGTACAAATAAATTTCCACAGCATTGGATATATACCATGGAACACAGTGAAGACAGTCATCAAAAAGTGGAGAAAATATGGGACAACAATGGTGTTGCAAAGAAGTGGACATCCCTCCAAAATTGATGAAAAGACTAGATGAAAACTTGTCTGGGAGGCTGCCAAGAGACCTACAGCAACACTGAAGGAACTGCAGGAATTTCTGGCAAGTACTTGTGTACTACATGTGACAACAATCTCCCATATTCTCCATTTGTCTGGACTGTGGGGGTAGGGTTGTAAGATGGAAGCCTTTTCTTACACAGAAAAACATTCAGGCCCGGGTAAAATTTGAAAAACAATGCATCAAGTCTCCCAAAAGAATATGGGAAAATGTGATTTTATGTAGTCCAATCTCGCCTACATTCT
Source organism: Protopterus annectens (assembly GCF_019279795.1). Lineage (NCBI taxonomy): Eukaryota > Metazoa > Chordata > Ceratodontiformes > Protopteridae > Protopterus > Protopterus annectens. Next base: position 387,696,818 of record NC_056738.1, read on the forward strand.
TACCCGTGGGTTCGGAGCTGAATATGGGCTCCGACTCGGCCAAAGTTTTCTAGCTCGACGTCTTCTATTGGCTGGGCTAAGAAGGTATCCCATGTTGCATTGCTCCATATCCCCAGATCTCGTTTGCCGCTCGTATAGCTCGGATGTGGTCTCGCTGTTGGCTGTGGCTAAGTACCCTTTTTTCTAATTCTTCTTGAGAGATTTTGCTGAAAACAAAAGCTATTTTAAATAGCTATTTCCTTAGTGTTTTATGGGCTTAATTGTTGTGTAATTGTTTGTTGTGTTATCCCACTAGCTGTTCCAACGGGCTAGGCCCGTTTCAGTTAGAGGACCTAGTCCGTCCCCTTATTTGTCTCTGTTTTCATTCTCGGTTTCTAAAACTGTTTAAATTAGAGGTTTTAGTGTCTTCAGTTGGCAAAACAACCGTTTTAGTTAGAGGTTTGTTAGTCCTAGTCATCCTAGTGTGTGTCCCTTTGACTTTGTGTGTTCATAGTTTGTGGAGATTTTTGTTCAGCTAAGTTCCCGCACTTAGTGTGGTGTTTTTTGTGTGTCTGTAGTGGTGTTTTTCCAGTCAGGCAGTGACTTCTCATTGGTTGGGCTTGGTTATTATTTCGAGATGTCTAAGAATTCCAAGGAGCACAAACCTTTGGGTTTTAAAAAGTGCTCTAAGTGTGGTTACAAGATGTCCATCACCGATGGACATTCAGTATGTGTATGTGTTTATTGTCTGGGAGTCACCGGTTTTGGCTAAATTGTTCGCTCCGTCCCAGTCGGCTCCGGAGCCTGTTCCGTTATCTTATTCGATTCCTCTTCCGAGCACATCTCCGTCGACAGAGCCAGAATGCTCCGCTCCGTGTGATGTTCCCCTCCGGGCTCATCGGTGCCGATGTCCGTTCCGACCCCGTCGGCTCAGTCCACTGGGTTCGGGACTCTGGATTCCTTGGTCGGGCCCGAGGGGGACACCTCGGGACACCTTTCGGTTCCGAGTCTCCCTCTTGGTGCCTCAGCTCGTGGAACCCTGGCCCCTGTCATGATCTCGGTGGCTGGCCTGTCCTCGGATTCGGGGGGCCCAGCTTTTGAAGCCATGCGGAGTGCGCTGGCCAGATCTTCAGCCACATCATGCGGGTCAGTCATTCTGTTCCCTACCACTCCAGTGAGAGCCTCTGATCGCCACTTATCAGTAGACAGCGGAGCCCCAAGGCCTAGGGATACCCTCATGAGTGGTCCCCAAGTTTCTGAGGGCCCCTCAGAGTTTTTGCCTGAGGAGCCCCCCAGGAAGAAAACGTGCAAGAGGAAGCACATAGACTCCCAGGATGAATGTCTCACCTCAGATACCGACCTCAAGGAATCGGAGGGGTCCCCCAAGTCATCTTCTGACGATGTTTCTTTCTCTGACATCCTGGAGATATTGAAACAAAGAGGTGACTGGCCGTCTAAAGCCCCCTCCAAGGAGTCTGTCTTCCTTTAAGGCCTTTGGTGCTCAGCCCTCTGCCTCCTGGGTGTCCCCACCCTTCGATGAGCTCCTGGATTTAATTTGTCTGAGGGTGTGGGAGAACCCTGATCCTGTGGAACCCTTACCCAGGAGACCCAATAAATTTCTGTCTGCTCCCCCCGGGTAAGGAGTTTTTGTCCAAAGGGGTCCCTGTGGATGCCATGGTGGTGGCAGCGGCGGCCACTCAAAAGGAAGTAGCTGAGACTTCTTCCTCCGTCCATCCTCCTAACAAGGAGTCTAGGACCATGGACCGGTACGGGAAGCATACCCTCTCATCAGCAACCTTTACCGTACGGTCGCTGAACTACCTGTCTCATTTTACTCTGCTCCAGAGAAATCTCATCAAGGAGTTAGGAGATACTCTCACGGGTAACGTTCCTAAGGCGGTGGCCCAGACAGTTAATGCCCAGGTCTCTACCCGCAACTCCATCATTAACTCCTCCATGCGGCTCATTTCATATGCAGCCGAGGGAACGAGTAGGGCAGTAAGCTCAGGAGGCACCCTTAGGAGGCAAGCCTGGATGCGCCTTTGTCATTTCGCTGAGGCCTTCAAGTCTTCTTTCACTGATGCCCCCTTTGATGGTTCTTCTTTGTTCGGAACCAAGGTGAAAGACACCCTCACCAGGTGCGAGTAAGAGGGAAAGACTCTGTCTGCTGTAGGGGTCCGTTTTTCCCTTCCCTCTAGGCCTTACCCCAAGGCCCAGTGGGGGGGGGGGGATGTGGTTCAAAAAGTCACAGAATCTTTCCGAGTGCACAGGGTGAGCCCCCCTCCAGAGGCAGAGGAAGGGAAGGTTATTCAGGGAGATGCCGCCCTAGAGGCAGAGGGGCCCCCGCAATTCGGGAGACCGCGATTCCTTTCACGGCTCTCCCTACCGTCGTTCCTGATGGGATACCTGACTGTGCTTTTCCCTACCGTCGTTCCTGATGGGATACGCGACTGTGCTTTTCCGGAGTCAGTCGGGGGCAGAATATCGTTATACCCGGAAGCCTGGCAAAGCAACACCCAGGACCGATGGGTATTACGAATAATTTCTGGAGGTTATGTCATCCCCTTTTCGTCAGATCCCCATCCAGTCAGAAAAATCCCAGATGTTCCACCCAGTCAAAGGGATCACGCAGCTTCAGAGGTTTCAAAGCTGCTAGAGAAAGGAGCCATCCAGCATGTCCCCTCAGCCCAGATCGGATTAGGGACTTATTCACGATTCTTTTGGTGCCGAAAACAACAGGGGACCTGAGATCCATATTAGATCTCAGTCAACTAAACAACTACGTACAAAAGTCCAAGTTCCATATGGTCACTCTACAGTCAGTTCTCCCGTTGTTGGGAAAGGAAGTATGGATGTGCTCCATAGACCTCAAAGATGCTTACTACTACAGCAAAATGGACAGGGCATCCAGGAGTCTCCTACGCTTCGGGCTGGGAGCCAGTCATTTTCAGTTTCAAGCCCTGCCCTTTGGTCTCACCACAGCCCCCAGGGTGTTCACCAAGTGTATAGAGGTGGTGACAGCTCATTTGAGACGTCAAGGATTCCAAGTGTTTCTGTATCTGGACGACTGGCTCCTCACCGCCTCTACCAGGCATCTACTAATCCAAACCAGGGACGCTACTATCACACTCTGTCAACAGTTAGGCATAACATCGAACTGGGAAAAATCTGCCTTGTTGCCCTCACAGCGTGTCATTTTTATAGGTGCAGAGCTAGACACCATTCAAATGCGAGCCTTTCTACCGCAGGAAAGAATCAGAGTCTTACAGCAACCAGTGTGCGTCCTGCTACCCCTGAAGAAAGCGAAGGCAAGATGGATTCTCCAGCTGCTGGGGACTATGGCAGCAACAATCATGTTGGTCCCTCTAGCGAGACTGCACATGAGGCTCCTTCAATGGCTCCTCTTCGCTCAATGGTCTCTCCAGAAATTTCCACTTTCCCACACTATTTTGCTCATGGACAGATGCAAACAGGATCTCAGTTGGTGGCTTTGCACCAGCAATCTGGACAAGGGGAAACCCTTCGTTCCACTTCCCCTGGTTGCCACAGTGACCACGGACACCTCCCAGATGAGGTGAGGGGGGCATTATCGTGGCAGGACAGTCTAAGGCACGTGGCAAGATCACGAGATACGTCTGCATATCAACGTCCTAGGGATGAGAGCGGTGCTACTTGCGTTGCAGGCACTTCAGAGCCTTCTGCCTTTCGGGGCTATTGCAATACACTTAGACAATTTGTCAGTGGTGTGATATCTGAACAAACAGGGAGGAACCAGATCATATCCCCTGTGCAGAGAGGCCATGCGCGTGTGGCAAGTGGGCAGTATCTTCCCAACGGTTTCTGGTGGCAACGCACATTCCGGGGAAGTCCGACATGATAGCAGACAGGCTAAGCAGAGCTATTCTGATGCCTTACGAGTGGTCCCTGAATCGTCTAGTGGCAGAACGAATCTTCAGCAGATGGGGTCTCCCTTGCTGCGACCTTTTTGCCAGCCCCCTCAATGCCAAATGCAGCAGCTACTTCACGCTGATCCCCCCACAGGAGGAGTCACCCAGGGATGCTCTAGTCCACGATTGGCCCTCCGGTCTGCTTTATGCTTTCCCTCTGTTTCCCTTGCTATCAAAAGTGATTCAGAAAGCTATAGCCTTGGGAAGCAGAATGATTCTGATAGCTCCTCAGTGGCCTTGTCAAGTCTGGTTCCCTTTTCTCCATCCCTACATATGGACACACCTTGGACTCTGGACCCTCAACCAGACTTACTGACACACATGGGACAGTTCCACCCCTCTCTGCGGACCCTCCGGTTGACAGCCTGGCTACTCCACTTCTGTCATTAGTTAGGCTTCATCATTTTTCACCAGAGGTAGTTCATATTTTATCTTCCTCTCATAAGCCCTCTACTAGGAAGATTTATTCCAGCAAATGGAAGAGGTTTTCTATTTGGGCTCGTACCCAAGGAATTGACCCTTACACAGCTCCAATTGCCTCTGTCTTGGAGTTTTTGTCTATGCTTTTTCAGCAGGGCTCAGCGTCCGCTACCCTTAAAGTTCAATTGGCAGCAGTTTCTAACTTTCATGTTGCTAATGAACCTAATCTAATGGCTCACAGACTCTGTAAGGCTTTCTTGAAAGGCACCCAGTTACTCCGTCCTCCTGTTTCAGAACCTATCATGCCCTGGGATCTAAATTTTGTTCTGCAAGCCCTTACTTCTCCACCCTTTGAGCCTGCAGCTACCTGTGACTTAAAATTCTTGACCTGGAAAACTGCCTTTTTTAATAGCCATCACATCAGCTAGACGTGTTTCAGAAATTCAGGCTCTTTCTATTAAACCTCCATACTTGATCTTTCATAAAGACAGGGTTTCTCTTAGACCAAATCCTTCTTTTCTTACTAAAGTGGCTTCCATATCTAATCTTAATCGATCTATTGAGTTGCCAGTGTTCTTTCCCCATTTTTCAAATAAGGCAGCGTTTAGATTTCATCAATTCGATGTACACAGGCAGTTACGTTTCTATCTGCAAAGAACCAAAGATATCCGAAAATCTGATCAACTGTTTGTCTCTTTTTCGGAAAACAGAATTGGGTCACCTGTCTCCAAGATCACCCTATCCAGATGGATATCAAATTGCATCTCTTTCACTTATTCCTCAGGGGGTAAAGACCTGCCGTTTCCAGTTTCCAGTCAAGGCTCACTCTGCTCTGGCTGTATCCACTTCTGCAGCTTATCAGGCCAGATTATCTATGGATGATATTTGTGCTGCAGCTACCTGGGCTTCTCCACACACCTTTGTTGCTCATTACAAGCTGGATGTGGTATCTAGGGGCAGGTCTTCCTTTGGTTCCACAGTACTCAGTTGTATCTTCCCCTGAGCCACCCAGGATGTAGGTGCTGGGGACGCTGTCCCACGGGTAAGAATGTAGGCGAGATTGGAATACATAATATCAAGAAGTTATGTACTCACCATAACGTTCGATGTATAGTCCATCTCACCTCACATTCTCCCACCTTCCCCCTTCCTGGAGGATCTGGAGGTTAGGGCTGGTTTTTAGAGCTCCCTTCACCTTTGGTTTATTCCTTTTTCTTGAATGTTGTTATGCATGAGGTATGAGTGTGGTGTTTGCAGCAAACTAAGATCTGGGGATATGGAGCAATGCAACATGGGATACCTTCTTAGCCCAGCCAATAGAAGATGTTGAGCTAGAAAAGTTTGGCCGAATCGGAACCGATATTCGGCTCCGAACCCATGGGGTAAGAATGTGAGGCGAGATGGACTACATACATCAAATGTTATGTTGAGTACATAACTTCTTGTTATAGTTTGAAGGGACCAAGGTTGACCTTTTTGGCCGCAATTCCAAAAGGTACGTTTGGCACAAAAGAACACCATCCCCGCTGTGAAGCATGGTGGTGGCAGTATCATGCTTTGGGGTTGCTTTTCTTCAGCTGGAACTGGGGCTTTAGTCAAGGTGGAAGGAATTAAGAACACTTCCAAATACCAGTCTCTTTTGGCCCAAAACCTTCAGGCATCTGCTAGAAAGCTGAAGATGATGAGGAATTTCACCTTTCAACGCAACAATGACCTCAGGCATACATCCATATCAGCCAAAGAATAGCTTCACCAGAAGAATATTAAAGTTTTGGAATGGCCCAGCCAGAGGCCAGACTGAAATCCAATAGAAAATCTGTGGGGTGACCTGAAGAGGGCTGTGCACAAGAGATGCTCTCGCAATCTGACAGATTTGGAGCGCTTTTGCAAGGAAGAGTGGGCAAGTGTTGCCAAGTCAAGATGTGCCATGCTGATAGACTCCTACCCAAGAAGACTGAATGCTGTAATTAAATCAAAAGGTACTTCAATCAAGTATTAGTTTAAGGGTGTGCACACTTATGCAACCAGCGTGTTTTAATTTTTATATTTTTTCCCTTAACAGATTTGTTTGTTTTCAATTGAATTGTACAGGCTATAGGTCGCATTAAAGGTGGGAAAAGTTTTGAAATTATTTATTGTGGTCTCATTTTTTGTATATTGCAAAAACCTGGCACTTTAACAGGGGTGTGTAAACTTTTTGTCTGGTGTGTGTGTGTGTGTGTGTGTGTGTGTGTGTGTGTGTGTGTGTGTGTGTGTGTGTGTGTGTGTTTACTGGCTTACTGGATCCTATTTTCCTTGAGGCCTTAACAGAGTCATTGCCTAAGCCTCCAGGGTCAGAAAAGATCAGGCTTAAATGCAAATTCAGTATCACAGTACACACTGCTACATCCATAATCGAGTCACCAGAAAAAAAATTGTCCCAAACCAAGTACAGTTAAATCTTTCATTTGCAATAATGGTCTCCATAGTTAGACACATGGACTCTACCCTCACAAGGCTGGACAAAAATTGGCTGATGCTGAGCTGACTTTCCTGAAGTTTGATATCAGACTAACTTCGTACTGAACATCCTCTTCATTCAAGCATCATCTGAACCAATTCCGCTTCCTTACCCCAAAATCTCTTTCCTATTTCCACCTCACATCACTGCACCATTAAGGCAAACATCACCTATCTCAGTGCAGGTAGCATGCTTAACAAGCTAGAATACATGCCTTAATTTCCAAACATAACAGTGATATTCCTTACAGTGTCAAAGTTATGGATTATCTGCACCTGCTGGCAGTAAAACATGAACAAATGCAAATAACTCGGCAAGGAAAACTTAGATGACGAAAACTAATTTTGAAAACAGCCTTGACATCTAAGAATAAGTCCAAGCTATAAACCAATCTGCTGTTCAAATTCTAACTTACACATTTTGGGGTGATTGACTGGCTTCAAAGGTAATCGATCATTTGGCCAGGAAAACAAGAAAACATGTTTCATGCTCATCAAGTAATATGTAAAAATCAGTATATACCAAGGTTATATTTTCATGCTGAAGGAAGTATGGGCCTACTGAAAACTGATTACATCTACATATCTGCATTCATTCGGACTGCGTACATGTCTACTAACCTTATCAGATCCAAATATGCTGACTGTTTTAAAACATAAGGGCATTAAGTCTAAGATGACCTTTCTACTTAGTGTAGCAAAAACATTTCCATGTTGAGTGGGAATGGAAATCAAACAAAGTAGACTAAAATCACCAATTGAATATGGGGAAGAACAAAAGAAATAACATAAGGATCAGATGAGAAGGAAAGAAATGTGGAAAAGGCATAAATATTGTGGCAAGTACAGAGATCTCCTGGAACAACCTTGTGTTCAGGATTTGACGTAAAAGTGGTTAAGGAGAGGTGAAGTGAAACCAAAAGATGAAAGGTTAATAATTGCAGCTCAGGATAGTGGACTATATATACAAATCACATATCTTATTGCTGGGTGTGATACTCTTATGGCCGAGGGCCTGTATACTGCAAAGCACAATAATCTGTCAAAACTGTTGCTTTGGGAATTGTGCAAACACTACACTGTTGAATTATCTGAGAAGCATTGGAAACTTGAACTCCGAAGCATTATAGAGAATGATGAAATTTATATCACATGGGATCATCCATTACCAACAGTTCA